>NW_012115633.1:2070482-2089253 GCF_000951035.1 Colobus angolensis palliatus | reverse complement strand
GTCTCGTTGATCTGTCTAATATTCACAGTGGGGTATTAAAGTCTCCCATTAGTATTGTTTGGGAGTCTAAGTCTCTTTGTAGGTCTCTAAGGACTTGCTTTATGAATCTGGGTGCTCCTGTATGGGGTGCATATATGTTTAGGATAGTTAGCTCTTCTTGTTGAATTGATCCCTTTACCATTATGTAATGCCCTTCATTGTCTCTTTTGATCTTTGTTGGCTTAAAGTCTGTTTTATCAGAGACTGGGATTGCAACCCCTGCTTTTTTTTGCTTTCCCTTTTTTTGGTACATATTCCTCCATCCCTTTATTTTGAGCCTGTGTGTGTGTCTGCATGTAAGATGGGTCTCCTGAGTACAGCACACTGATGGGTCTTGTCTCTTTATCCAATTTGCCAGTCTGTGTCTTTTAATTGGGGCATTTAATCCATTTACATTTAATGTTAATATTGTTATGTGTGAATTTGATCCTGTCATTATGATGTTAGCTGGTTATTTTACCTGTTAATTGATGCAGTTTCTTCATTGCATCAATGATCTTTACAACTTGGCATATTTTTGCAGTGACTGGTACTGGTTGTTCCTTTCCACATTTAGTGCTTCCTTCAGGGTCTCTTGTAAGGCAGGACTGGTGGTGATGACATCTCTCAGCATTTGCTTTTCTGTAAAGGATTTTATTTTTCCTTCATTTATGAAGCTTAGTTTGGCTGGATATGAAATTCTGGTTTGAAAATTCTTTTCTTTAAGAATGTTGAATATAGGCCCACACTCTCCTCTGGTTTGTAGGATTTCTGCTGAGAAATCCACTGTTAGTCTGATGGGCTTCCCTTTGTGGGTAACCCAACCTTTGTCTCTGGCTGCCATTGACATTTTCTCCTTCATTTCAACCTTGGTGAATCTGACAATTATACATCTTGTGCTCTTCTTGAGGAGTATCTTTGTGGTGTTCTCTGTATTACTGCATTTGAATGTTGGCCTGCTTTGCTAGGATGGGGACTTTCTCCTAGATAATATCTTGAAGAGTGTTTTCCAGCTTGGTTCCATTCTTCCTGTCACTTTCAGGTACACCAATCAAATGTAGATTTTGTCTTTTCACAAAGTCCCATATTTCTTGGAGGCTTTATTCACTTCCTTTTTCTCTAAACTTGTCTTTTCGCTTTATTTCATTAATTTGATCTTCAATCACTGAAATCCTTTCTTCCACCTGATTGAATTGGCCACTGAAGCTTGTGCATGCATCATGAAGTTCTTGTGCCATGGTTTGCAGCTCCATCAGGTAATTTAAGGTCTTCTCTACAATGTTTATTCTAGTTAGCCATTCGTCTAACCCTTTTTCAAGGTTTTTAGCTTCCTTGGAATGGGTTAGAACATGATCCTTTAGCTTGGAGAAGTTTGTTATTACCAACCTCTGAAGCCTACTTCTGTCAGCTTGTCAAAGTCATTCTCCATCCAGCTTTGTTCCATTGCTGGTAAGGAGCTGAGATCCTTTGGAGGAGAAAAGACACTCTGGTTTTTAGAATTTTCAGCTTTTCTGATCTGGTTTTTCCCCATCTTTGTGGTTTTATCTACCTTTGGTCTTTGATGTTAGTGACCTACAGATGGGATTTTGGTTTGGATGTCCTTTTTGTTGATGTTGATGCTATTCCTTTCTGTTTGTTCATTTTCCTTCTAACAGTCAGGTCCCCCAGCTGCAGGTCTGTTGGAGTTTGCTGGAAGTCCACTCCAGACCCTGTTTCCCTGGGTATCACCAGCGGAGGCTGCAGAACAGCAAATATTGCAGAATAGTAAGTATTGCTGCCTGATTCTTCCTCTGGAAGCTTCATCCCAGAGGGGCATCTGCCTGTGTGAGGTGTCTGTCAGCCCCTATTGGGAGGTGTCACCCAGTTAGGCTACATGGGGCTCAGGGACCCACTTGAGGAGGCAGTCCTTTTGTTCTTAGATCTCAAACTCCATGCTGGGAGAATCACCGCTTTCTTCAGAGTTGTCAGGGATGTTTACGTTTGCAGAAGTTTCTGCTGCCTTTTATTCCGCTATGCCCTGCACACACAGATGGAGTCCATAGAGGCAGTAGGCCTTGCTGAGCTGCAGTGGGCTCCACCCAGTTGGAGCTTCCTGGCACTTTTTTTTACACACTCAAGCCTCAGCAATGGTGGACGCCACTTCCCCAGTCCAGTTGCAGCCTAGCAGGTCAATCTCAGACTGCTGTGCTAGCAATGAGAAGGCTCCATGGGCATGGCACCCACTGAACCAGGCACGGGAGAGAATCTCCTGATCTGCCAGTTGCTAAGACCCTGGGAAAAGCACAATATTTGGGCAGAAGTATCTCATTTTTCCAGGTACAGTCTGTCATGGCTACCCTTGGCTAGGAAAGGGAAATCTCTAGACCCCTTACTCTTCCTGGGTGAGGTGATGCTCTGGCCTGCTTCAGTTTGCCCTCCATGGGCTGCACCCACTGTCCAACCAGTCCCAATGAGATGAACCAGGTACCTTAGTTGGAAATGCAGAAATCACCCATCTTCTGTGTCCATCATGCTGGGAGCTGCGGACTGGAGCTGTTCTTATTCAGCCATCTTGCAACACACTCATGAATTATATTTTAACTGACACTTGTGGTGGAGAATTTGTGGTGGTCCCAATGACCTCACCCCTTGGAGTTCATGTCCTCTGCAGTCTTCTTCCCTAGAGTGTGGGTGGGGCCTGATGGTCTCTGGACAGTAGAATATGGCCAAGGTGATAGGCTGTCACTTTCAGTGATTACAATAGTACACGGGACTCCATCTTACTAGAGGACCCATTCTAGAGACTCTTTCCCTCTGTGGCTTTGAGGAAGCAAGTAGCCTGGTTGGCAAGTGCCAAGGTGCCGAGATAGCACACAGGTGCCAAGCCTGTGTGGTGACTATTAATCAAGTTTCTGTCTCTGTAAATTTTCCTTTCATGGATCTTTCAAATAAATGAAATTGTTCTGTATGTTGTCTCTTGTATCTGGGTTCTCTCACTCCACAGAAATGTTTTTGAGGTTCATCAATCTTGTAGCATGTCTCAGTACTTCATTCCTTTCTATTGCCCAGGGGTATTTTACTGTAAGGATATAACACATTTTATTTAGCCATTCACCAATATACTAAAGGGGAAAACTTAGATTATTGATTTGAGATCATTCTTCTTTTCTAATATAGGTACTCAAGTTAAATTACAATAAACACTGCTTCAGTTGAATATCATAAATGTCAATGTGTTGTATTTTTATTTTCATTCAGATCAAAATACTTTCTGATTTACCTTAGAGTTTCTTCTTTTGGTCATGTATATTATTTAGAAATCTATTGTTTGATTTCCTAATATTTGTGGTTTCCCCAAATTACATTGTTATTGATTTCTAATTTAACTTCTTTGTGGTCAGAGCATGTACTTTGTATGATTTCAACTCTTTCAATTTATTAAGACTTGGTTTATGCCAGGATATGGTCTACACTGGGGGATAGTCCATGTGTACTTAAAAAGGGTGTCTATTCTGCTGCTGTTGGATGGTATGTTCCAGAGGTGTCTGCTAGTTCAGGTTGGTTGATCATGTTCTTCTATGTCTTTATCAACTGCTATTTTTTCGTATACACAAGCCATAGTTTCCTATTTCCTTAGGTGTCTTAAGATATTTTGGTAAAAACTAGATATTTTAGATAACATAAGATGACAACATTGCAAACAGATCCCCATCTCCTCCCACCGCCCTGCAGGATTTTTGTGGTTGTTGCTGTTTTCCTATTATTATTTTTCTTTATTAACTTTCCTGGGCTAACTCCCTGAAATCTGTATTCCCTGCTGTGTGTTGAGTACTGAAGTCTTAGTTTTTAGTTAATGATTGATCAGTGATTTCCTTAGGTGTCTCGTGCCAGTAATTCTACTCTTTTCCAAGAGGCTGTATGCATGTGCATGTGTGTGTGTGTGCATGTGCATTTGTATGTGTGTGAGTGCATGTGTGTGTGTATGTTCATGTGTGTGAGTGCATGCATGTGTGCACATGTGCATGTGTATGCATGTGCGCGTGTGCGTGTGCATGTGTACGTGTGTGTGCATGTGCGCGTGTGCGTGTGCATGTGTACGTGTGTGTGCATGTGCATGAGTGTGTGTGTGAGTGCATGCATGTGCGTGTGTGCATGTGTATGTGTGTGCATGTGCATATGTGTGTGTGTGCGCATGTGTATGTGTGTGAGTGCATGCGTGTGTGCATTGGGTCACACGTTTAATGCTCAGACAATTCCATGTTAGTTTCCACTTTTAGCTTGCACAGAGCCTCCAGGTCAGCCAGAGATAGCTGGGACCCTCTTATGTTTTTCCTGCACTTGCACTTGGCCTTCTAGATCTCTGGGAATATGTCAGAGCTTTTCACATCCCCCTTTGGACATCTTCTCCAGATCATCCTTTTAAATTTTTGGTTGGGCTCCGGTTTGCATTAGGCAGCTGCCAAGTTAAGCAAGTGCCCTGGGATAGAGTTTTACAGAAAAGGAGCTCTGAGCCAGATTGAATAATGGCAATACCTTGGAATGTGGCTTTTCCAAGGAGCTAGAAGACAGCTGAGATTGCACCACTGCACTCCTGCCTGGGCGACAGAGTGAGACATCATCTCAAAAAAAAAAAAAAAAAGAATGGTGTTCCCCAAAATGCATTAAATGCAACTATGGAGGTGAAACAAAAATTGAAAAGAAGATAAGAAATTGAAGTGGAATTATTTCAAATTCAAAAGAATAATAATAACCAGGAAACAAAACATGAAGATGAAGACGATTTTAAATAACTTTTTTGGGAAGAAAAAATATCTAAATTTAAATAGAATAGAAAATGGAGAGAGAAAATCCTTCTTCGTAGCTCTAAAATATTAATTCGAGGGGTCAAACCACTTTCATCTGGCACCCTGATTTCATCGTCAATAATTTTCTGGGACTTAATCATTCTTATTTCTCTTCATAATATAAGACTAGTGACAACTGACCACTAAACATTTGAAATTTCAAAAGGTAAGTGTCATGAATGCAATTGTTTGGGATGTCCGTGAAATCATATATTTTAATTTTTTCCAACATATAGCCTCTATCAACAGACGTCCTTGCAAACATGGAAGGAAGTCACTGTGGGGTGGCAGAATAAGCTTCATGAGTGATAAGGTGTCTTTCACCCCAGGGGCTGGAGTTCGAGGCTCGCTGTGGTTGCACACATTTGGCCTTCTCTCTATGACCTCACTTTGTCCTCAGTGGATAGCTGGCTTAGGCCTCCAGCCTGTTGTGTGATGGCTGTAGTGTAGGACAGCAGGCCTGCTCCCTTGTTACAGGGTCTCTGTTCAGCAATGACAAGCATTTTACAAGAAGGACTAAGATGTTTTGGGAACCTGAGTAAGTTAGAGTTTACACAAGGCCTTTGTGCTTTGCCAGGCTGAAATGTTATTTCTGATGAACTACATGCCAGCTCTACATGAACCCAGGGAAGTGAGAAAAATGAAGTTTCCACAGTAACCACAACACAGCCACTCCCAGCAGTAGAAGGAGGAACCTTTAGTGCATGTGCAGCTGGGGCCATGGGCTGTCACACACAGGAAGTGGTCACATAAAAGCTCAGTATTGCTGCTGAGGTGTGTACTCTTCATACCTCATCACCACTGCAGCAAAGAGCCCCTAGGATGTACGTTCCCTCTCCTCACTTGAGAAAGGAAATAATGTGATGTTCACAACTGCAACTTCTGTAGGAATATGGCATGGTGTTAAATTCCAAATACTGCTTCTCATGGTAGTTAACATATTGCATAATTGCATAGGAGCAGTTTACAAATAATAATGACATTTTATTGTTACCCTGAAAGCTAGAAGAAAGAAGTAATATTTTTAATAACTGTGGCACTTCAGTTCTGATTATTTTGTGGGGGTCACTTGTTTGCATTAGTTCCAGTGACAATACTTTTTGATACTCTGATTCCTGGTAGGTCATTTTCATGTAGTCAAAAATTTCAGCATAAAGACTTAAATGACCATGCTAGCTATTAAAATGGTGATTCTTTGGTGTCAGCAGAAATAAACCAATTGTCCAAAAGGCACCTCCTGGGGTAATATGGAGCTAATTGGCAGGTGAGAATATCCAATCCTTTAAGGAAGGTTTTTTATGTTTCTAAGTGCATTGTCCGCAAACACTTAGATTTTTACCATTTTTATCTGATTTTGCATAGCCTTTTGAACTTCTTTACCTTAAAAAATGCATTTCTTTATTTTTAAAAGAATTTAATATCCTCAAGAATCAAATCAATGATCTGTGAATGTGCTTAAATTGTCTTTTATTATTAGTTTAGAAATGTACCACAATAATTGCTAGTTAAACTATTATATTTCTGAATTGAATTGTTATTAAAAGTTACTACACAAAAATAATGCTACTGTAATTCTACTACTCTGCACGGGTGCTTCTTGAGCATGAAAATTCATAATTTTAAGGGGTTGTTTCAAGAGAATTCACTGCTTTTCTAAAAGCACCCGTTACTCTTTATAACTTTGATCAGAGCACCTACAATTGTCATTTGGACCAGTTCCTCCCGATTTCCCATCCCAGACCTTTTCTCCACACCTCTGTAAGTCCTCGAGGGCTACTAAATGTGGAGTGCATTCCCTGTGCATTCCCTAGGCTTCTGGTTGGCCAGGTAGGAGTCCCTGGGTAGCAGAGCAGCAGAGGGAGAGCTTCGGGTGTTTTCTCTCCTTCCTGGTGTCACAGTCTTGCCTCCTTCCCTGAAGGGCATGCAGTTTGGTCACCCTTTGCCTAGAATGACAGCTCCCACTGGGTTTCAGAGTCTCTATTCCCGCCCTGTGCTCCTTCCATCCCACGGGTTGTGCCAGTCTGCTCCTACGTAACTCTGTGTGCCTCATTGTCTCTTGTGTGTTCCTTTCCTCTGTCTGTGTCTCTGTGAGTAAGCCATGCTTTTAAGGATCTTCGTTTGACCATTGGGGTGAACTTGTTTGTTTACGGGGACCCTTCACATGCACCTCTTGCGACACAGCTAAAGGGTCCTGGAAGCCCGGGAATTATGGGCGAATTATGTGTCATTCAGGGTAGGCTAAATCATGCTGCAGTAAGGAAACAAATACTAAATTTAAACAACATGAACTATCACTAGCTTAAAACATAGAGGTTTATTTCTTGCTTTATGTTAAATGCACATGTTGAGACTATGTCTAGAGTAGGGAGGGGACTCTACTTTTTATAGAAAGTTGGGATTCCAAGTGTCATGGCAGAGAGGAAGGGACTGGCATTTGTAATAAAATATTCTCTTCTGGGAGTGGCACACACCATGCTTTCCACAGCCATTTGGCCTTAGAACTAGTCATATGGAACCACCTAATCAGTAGAGGGGCAGGAATTCAGTTTTGTCATCTGAGGGCGGAAAGCCGCATGTTTAACAAATAGCACTAGTTCCTACTAAGTCTGTGCTTCTGTCACACATACTCAGCTCATGATCCTCCCCAAAGGCAAGGTGTTCTCACCTCTTCTTAAGGGGGACAGCCAGGGTTCCAATCCTGGCAGGCCCTATGCTCAAAGTCAAGACACTCTGCAGAGTGTCTGAGGCCTCCACAGGTGGATCCCTGCCTTGGTCTACAGACCAATGAGCTGTCCCTTTAGACACCTGATATATGATGGCTAAAAGGGCAGAAAAAATGGACAACAAACACTCTCCCTACTTGAAAAAATAATAATGAGAGACATACAGAAGTCACTGGGACTCTAAGTATTCACTAGGCAGATATTTTGAGCATCCGTCACCCAGGAAGTGGAATTATTCCTTGAGCCAGCTCTGATTCTTCTTCCCAGAGTACCTTGATCACCATGATCTCCAACACACCCTGAAATATTCTTCCTTCTTCATATGCTCCTTGGTCACATTTGAAATGGGCACTGGGCGTGGTTCCTCCTTGGGGACTAATTTCTTGAGCCACTATTTCCCCATGGAATGTTACGCACATTTGGTTCTTCTAATTCTTACACAGTCTCAGTCTCTTTTCTCCCTGGCTGGTGGTTTCTTTAGGCAGCAGAACTCTCAAAAGACTTTGGTGGCTTTCAATAGAATGGATTCCTCAAGTATATGTGGCAATAACACACCCACTGTTACTTTCTAGATATGTTTCTTAAATTCGCTGTATTTCTCTGCTTTCTGGGTATCCTGTCTTTCTCTCTCTCAGCTTTAATTCTGGTTTTGGAAGCTGAGCACACAATTAATCTGATTTCCCTGAGTTATTTTGTCCACTTGAGATTTATTTGGTGCCAAAATTGTAACTGATCATTGCTTTAAAATGCCTCAATCCATCCTGATATTGTAACAATGCAAGTGGCAATGCAATGCTTCTGCACCTTGATATTAAAAAAAAGTTTGTAAAATGTCCCCCAATCTGGATTTATGTGAAGATTTAGGTTGACATTTTTGGCAGGAATACCACACAGGCGATTTGCATTCTTCTAATTGCGTCAAATCTGGTGGCGCATCACGTCAATTTGTCTCATTCATGATATGAAGCTTGATCGCTTGATCCCTTACTAATCATTTTGCCATTTTAAAAACAGTTTTTTCACTTTGTAAATAATCTGCATGGGGTACTTTGGGCAAGGAAGTCCATTCTGGATTAAACGACACTAAAAATATCCTCTGGCTGGTCTCGTGTGCCTTAGCCACAGCTTGCTGGTGGCAAGCTACTTGGTCTGGTATGGTTCTGGCTGCAGTGACAGCTCTCCTGCTGGGGTCTGTCACTCAGGCTCTTTCAAGTGGGCAGCACATTCTCATGGTGGGATGGGGATCTCCAGGAGAATGCTTAACCTCATAACTGTTTATCCAAGGCTTTGCTAGGGTCTAATTTGCTATGACTCATTGGCCAGAGAAAAATCCCACTGCCGATCTCAGAGTCAGTGTAGAAATGTATGTCCAGAGGGCATGGTCATACGGAAAGCTAAATAAAATTGAGGCCCTTAATGAGTCAGAAGGTAAATGCATGTGTAATACTGCAGATGACTGACAATTCTCCTCTGCAGGGAATAGAACAGGCTTCATACCCGTCAGGAATGAAATTTTACCTGTTAAGAATTTATTAGAATATCTATTTCTCCAGGACCTCCTCCACAGTGTATGTTGCTACATTTTGGGTTATATCATCAATCTGAGTTTGGAAAATTGTATATCACATCTTAAAAAATTGCATTTCACTTATTATGAAAAATAGAGAGCATTTTTAGTAAGGTTAACTATCATTTGTAGATTTTTTTTCCTGTGAGCTGGCTTTTTATATCTTCAATCTATTCTTAATTGAATAATTGAAGCTTTATATATTACAAATGAAACCCTTTGTAAAATGTTGCAAATATTTCCCCATATATTACCATTATTATTTTTACTTTGCTTATGGTGTTTTTTGTTTGCCTGTTCATTACATAAACTTTTTATGTAATAAAAACTTCTATTAATAAATATTTTCCCTTATTGCTTCAGGATTTCAAATGATAGGAAATTGTTTCCTACTGCCATGTTTCAGAGAAATTCATTGGTGTTTTGCTAATACTTGTATGGTTTCATTTTTCACATTTAAATAGCTGATCAATTTGCAATTTATCTTCCTTTCTGGAATAATACTTGAATCTCTTTTTTCTTTTAAAATATGAACATCCAGTTATTTTAATAATAACAAATAACATCAATGAATTTCTTTATTCAAGGGAACCAACTTAATTTGGAAAAGTATGTGGGGATGGTCATGCCTAAGGTTGATATTGCAAACAACAGAGATTTTGAAGGAAAGCAATTAAAAGAAGGCTGATAGTTCACAAAATCAAGAAGGTAAACCACAGTAAGTCAGTAGTTTACCAGAGAGAACCAGAGAAAGAGACAGCTAAGAAAAGCCTTCCTGAGGTTGGGATACGCTTCAAAAACTGGCCTAAAAACTACTACTTCAAAGAAGCTGGAATTTAACTGGATCAGACTGTGCAGCAATTTATGGCCCAGGGCATTGCTGAAAACAACAGAGAAATCAGCCAGCAGTTAGTGGAGGCTAACAACTGGTGTGATGTCATCCAAGGTAGTGGAATTAACAGGGAGACGAAAGAAAGAAAAAGGCAGAGAGAACCCTGACGTAAACACTGTCTTTCCAAGGTGGCTGTGCACCTGCCTATGGCTACGTTTTCTGCAGAGTAATGGCAGGTGCTGCACGCTGTGGAGGAAATAACAATCACTGAACCGTCCAGCTAAGGTACTAACCAAGTAAAAAACCAAATAAACAGGCAAAGAAAAACAATGAAAAGCCCCAAACCAGATGAAGATAGCACAAGAAAACAATAACAACAAACTATTGACCAAAACCTCCCAAGGCTATAGACACAAAAATCCTCCACAACATAATACAAAACCACATCCAGCAACACGTAGAAAGTAATACATTATGACCAAGTAGGACTTATCTCAGGAATGCAAGGTGATTTAACATGCAAAAATCAATGAGTGTAATATACTTTATTGATAGAATAAAAAAACAAAATTCACATGATCATCTCAATTGCTGCCAATAAAAGCATTTGATAAAATCCAACACCAAAATAGAAGAGAACTCCACTTGATAAAGGACATCTGTGAAAAACTCAAAGCTAACATCATGTGAATGGTAAATTAATTCATCATGATGAATTGATGGTGAATCACTAAAAGCTTTTCCCCTGTGATAAAAAACAATACAAGGCCCCAAAATTTGTATTCTTTGTAAGCATTTACTGTAATTCCATATGATGAATTCACAGATCAATACTCAGAAATCTCTGTAAGAGAAAAATATAATTTTTGTATCTGATTAGAACTGGGAATTAATAACCTATTAAAGAGCACAGATTAAGGGGGAATAATCATTAAAAATGGCATGCACATATCTTAACCTTTCAGTAAACTTGGATTAGCATAGGTTACCACAAATGTGACAAGAAGTTTGGTGCAGGTAATTTATTTGGGACTTGGGAAGTGATTCCAGAAAGCAGAAGGGAGGTAATAGGGAGAACAGAACTCCAATACAGAGCAAACATCTCACAACCTTGCAAGGGGCATTAAAGACTTGATTCCACCAGAGCATTCTTGGGCCTACTCATTGCAACTGTGCCTGAGATCAGAAGTGGGCAGAGAAATGTGAATTGCAGCACTAATGGCATCTGCTACCAATATTGATACCATTCAATAACACAACATTTTATTGTAGGTCATGCCAATGCCCCTTCATTCTTCAATCTTCGAATGCTGGAAAAGTTCCAGAAAGCTTGGTTTAACTGCAATGTATTTTAGGAGACCTTTACAACTTACTGAACCTCACTTTCCTTTACTTTTCTCATATTAATATTCAGATAACCATAGTAACTAAGTTGCAAAATTGTTTTAAGGAATAAATAATCATTATGTATAAAGTTATGGAAAAACACCTGGCCCAAATTTAGCTCTCAGTAGATGCTATTTGTATTGTTAAATCAGCTGCATTACCCGCAGTTACACACTTGTACTATACACAACCATAAAGATTTGCTCTTTTACGTACTTTAAAATGGATCAAATTTTAAAACACCTTTGTAAAGAAACCACAAAATCAGAATGTGTCTAGATTTTCATGATTTTCCTTCAGTCTTTTATATGTGTTTGTCCATACCACAATTTGGTATTATTTACCTTCATCGAGTCTTTTCAAAATAGTTAACAGACATTAAATTCCAATATTCATGTACATTTTTTTTTGCAAAGCAATATGCATAACACACATTATTCAAAAGGTGCAACTCTGTAATCAGTGAGGAGCAAAATCTCTCCTTCCTTGTCCCCGGGCCTCCTAGGTTATTTCCTAGAATCAGTGGCTTTTACCATTTTCTCAAAATTCCTATTAGAGATAGTCTGTGCCTTCAGAAAATTTTCCTTAACTTTTTGCTCCACATTTAAATAAACTTTTAAATAAAGTTCTTTTTTTTCCCTACAAGTGGCAGCATAGTATATAGGTCACGTTTATTTCCCCTTTCTCTATCACAACTTAAAATTTTCTCTTATTCTTTGTTCAATGTAATTTTTATTGGAGTCTAATTTGCTATCTACAATTTACCAGTGAAAATTATCAATCTTCAGGACATGTGGGAGATAGTTTGAGAAATAGATCTACCTGGGAAGCCCACATCTAGATCAAAATAAGGAACATTTCCAATTTCCCTGGAAGTTCCTTTGTGATTTCCCAGTAATCCTCCCACCCACAGCTGCACCCATGGCTCACATGTGAGTCTGCCTGTTCCTGAACGCAAGTGCACAATGCCCAGCTCTGGGCTCGCTCTTCTTCCTCTGGGCAGTGCTGAGGCTGTATGACTCGCAGGCTACTCCTGTTCCTTATTGTACAGTGTTCTGTGGGATAAATAGACCACAGCTTATTCAACCACCTGTAATGAATTTTTAGGTCTTATTTAAAAGAAACCAATAAACTTAAATGATATATAATTTCTATACAATAAATATCCCTTATTAATTGCACAATTCAATACATTTTGGCTTTGTATGTGGTGTGTGTGTGTAGTGTGTGTGGTGTGTATATGGGTAAGTGTGATGTGTGTGTGTGTGGTGTGTGTCTATTTGTAGTCTGGTATGTACATGTGCATGGTGGCTATGTGGTGTGTTTGTGTGTGGTGAGTGTGTGTGTACGTATGTGTGTGGTGTGTGTCTATTTGTAGTCTGGTATGTACATGTGCATGGTGGCTATGTGGTATGTTTGTGTGCAATGAGTGTGTGTGCATATGTGTGTGGTGTGTATGTGTATAGTCAGTATGTGGTGTGTGTATGGTGTATGGTGTGTGTAAGTGTGGTGTGGGTGTGTATACTGTATGCATATGTGTGTGAAGTTGTGACGTATGTGTTGTGTGTATATGGGTAGTCAGTGTGTGGTGTGTGTACGTATATAGGGTGCATGTCATGTGCATATATGTATGAGGTGTGTGTGGTGTGTGTATATATGTGTGGTGTGTAATCTAAACACAGAACAGTTTCAGCACCCCAGAGAAGTCCTTCATTTCCTTCTCCAGTCTCTCCCAGGTCCCTACCCCTACAACCAAAGGGCAATTGCTGTTTTGAGTTCTGTCATTACACATTTGTTTTCCTTTGTCTCGGATTTCACCTGACTGGAGTCCTACAGTATCTACTGTTTACACTGTGTGGCTTTTTGGCTCTGCATGAGCCCAAATGAGATTCAGCCATATTGTTGTATGTTTGTTCCTATCTATTGTTGAGTGGTGTTTTATTTTCCGGTTATACTACAAAATGTACAGCTCTTGGTAGACATTTGGAGTGTTTCCGGTTTAGGTCTATTATATAAATCTGCTGTGAACATTTGTGTACAAATCTATTTGTAGACATATGAATTTAGTCCTCCTGGATAAGTAGCTAGTCATGAAGTTACTGCGTCATAGTGTGGATAAGAATGCATGTTTATTGCATTTGTGGATATAGAAAGGCAGGTGTAGGAGATAATGTTATGGATGTGGAATAAGATTATCAAATAAATGTTGGCAAAGTGGAACAATGGTCCAAAAATTACATTATTGAATATTCTAGGTAAAAAACACAAAAGTTAAATATACTTAGGGAAAAAACAACTGCAGGAATAGTAAAGATGGACATGGCCATTTATCCCAAAGAGTACATGCAATTTTGTTGCCACAAAAAGCTAAAACCGAAGGTAACCTGCTGCATGTATTCAGAGGTATGGTGTCCATGATGTGGCACATTAGCAACACTTTTAAGGTGTTCTTCCTTGTGTAGAACATTATCTACTGTCTTACAACCAGTTTGTACCCAAGATTTTGGAAGGGAACTTAATCAATTAGAATGCCTCCAATGTGTGTGGACATTTTGTTTAAATAACTGGAAAATTTACATTAAAAACATTTTGTGTATATTTTCACATATTTTAAGAATTATCAAATGGTAAAAAATAATGAACTTAATCTCGTATAGATTTACAAACACCATTGGGGAGACCGAAATAATAAAGGTTTTAAGTTCATGTAAAGAGCATATTTTCAATAGAATTTTCAAAAAGTGGGTTGAGAGGGGAGACACACACACACACACACACACACACACACAATGTGAGAATGTTCTGATTTTGTTCATGGAAGATAATGTCTGCTCTACTTCACATCTTTGTATCTGGGAAAACCTCTTGGGAGAAGTTTCCTGTTAGCTTTGATATTTTTCTAAATTAACAAATTTGTACCACGAAGTCATTGACAAATTTAGTTATTTATTCTCCATAAATTGTCACTTATCAGAAACAGGTCTCTGGAAAGGTATGTTTCAATTTCTTAATTGGTTTGAGGCAGATAACTGAAATTGGAAGAGGAGGCATTGTGAAAAAATCACTTTTCATGTATCGTTTCACTTAATGTTTAGGAAACTCTTCAAAGTGAATATTATTATGAATAATTTGCAGGTGAGGGAATTTAGTGTATAAGATGCTAAGTAACTTCTCCAAGGTCACAAAGCAGAATTGGGACATGTTATCATTCTGCTTTCAAACCCACAACCTTTTCTGTATCTCACTTTTCCAATATACAGCGTGATGAGTCACTGCCAAAATGAGTCATATATTAATTCTTATTGTAATTTATTCCAAATCAACTAAATTCTGTCAAGATTTAAGTTCTTTCCCAAAAGAAAGTCAGGCACATTCAGGTGAAGACATTTATACGTTTGTTTCTGTAGTACATTAAGTTACTCCCTTGTGACCTAAAATGGAAAGCTTTTAGTCATATATTCAGCTCCCCTCCACAGAGAAGCTGGCTGACATGTACTTTAACTACTGAACTTTATCAAAAAGAATTAATTCTGATCATATTTTTTCCATAGTTAAATTAAGTCTTTGGCAGGAGCTTATTTTGAACTTAAAAAATCTTTTCACAGGAATAAAGCCATGTTACAAATACAAATGCACCCACCCAGAGAGGTGTTTTAGAAGTGGTGTAAAGAGAATCAAAACCATTTCATTAGATTTAGTAAATTTAGCCTTTCCTATTGTAATCCTAATCCTAGTATAGTACATTGTTGACTTTGATAGTTGTTCAAGGAAGATTGGATGAATAATTAATTCTTTGTACATATATCCCATTGGAAGGAATATGAGTTTTATGTAGAAAGAATGGGTTCCCCAAACACTTTTCTAATTTCTATTCAACTTATCAGTTGAATGCATGGTAGGGTTTAACAAAACCACTAGCACTCGGCTTTTCCTCTCTCCTTTTTCACAAACAAGTAAACTACTAAGTGGATTTCAGCTGGAAGTCACTTATTCTGTGACTTCTCCCTGAGTGGCTCCCTTAGTGGTTTGTATGAAGTAATTCATCCTTCACAAAGAGCTGGATAACAGTAAAATTTTTGAAAATAACAATTTTTGGTTTTAAATTTTGTTTTATGTGTTATTCTGTTCTGTTTACTCTTTCGAAGTATTGAGAAATCCTAAATTAATCGATGCCCATATTAAGCAGCCCAATGATATCATGTATTCTGGGTCCATTGTTTTTTATTAGATGTTTTGTTAAAAGCTGGAAAAGAACAGCTTTTAAATACTCCAATTATGTTTTTCCCTAAAGCTAATATAATTACTGGGAATTCTTAAAAATATATGCTACTATATATTATATCTATTATGTTGGTAAATAATAAGCTGTGTAAAGCGTTCTTTTAGAATTGACAAAATATTGTCAAAAATTTTGGGAAACAAAAAGAAAAAATTATATTACTCTTAGTAACATAACAGAGTCTTTACTAAAATTTTGCTGTTTTAATTTTCACAGATTTTGTGTGCACATTTAATACTCTGTTGTAATAATATTGTTCAGACAAGACTGTGCTCTGCTCTGTTGTTTAGCTCTGCATCCTAAGGATTTTCCGAGGTAATTAAACAATCCTCATGATCATAAACTATAAATAATTACTTAATATTCCATCATCTGGAAAGATCCTAATGTCTTCTGTTTGTTAACATTTTGTTGTTCCCAAATGTTCACTGTGACAAATAGTGCTATAATAAGTATGTTTGATGATATGGAATTTGGGATTATACCATTAGAAAATAGTCTTGGAAACAAAATTGTGATGCTGAAGGTTATCAACATTTCCATAGCTCATGATACAAATTGTCAAAATTTCAGGTATCAAAACCAAAGCTGTGTGTTCAGATAGAGTATATGAGTGAGTTCATGTAGCCACACTGGTGTCATCATGGACAGGTAGTGTCTTCACTGTAGATGTTTCCTTAGTGTGTGAAAAACTACAACACATGTTTTTTTAAATGCATTTGATTCCCAGAAAGGTTAAAGTCTTTGTTTTTGTATTTAAATTACTAGAACTATTTATCACTAATGAAATGTCTGTGTATGTCCTTTGCCTATAGATTTATTGGGACTATCATTGCTTATTGACACATATGAGCCCTTTATAAATAAAACATTAACACTTTTTAGATAATAATCTTTTTGAGACCTGCAGTGGGTTTCATGATTAAATGTACGTACATGGTTTGGCCCTTTTTAAGCTTGGATTCAAATGTTAGTCCAATTTATTATTATTATTGTTGTGTGCAGTACATTCTCATGAATATATTTTTAAAATTTTCACTATTGGCTCTGAAGGTTTGAAAGCCCTTTGTCATAGGTTTTTTTTTAACATTTGAATTAACTCTTAAACTGAGCAAAGATGTATTGACTATCTACTCTGTGACTGTCCCTAGAGGCCCCTCACTCTCCCCCTCCAATTCTCTCTTGATGCTGTCTACTTTTCTCTCCCTGCACATTCCCTCCAAACCATATTCCTAACTCCCAAGACTTCATGGGCTGTCTCTCTGGTGATGGCCACAAATCAGCATCTCTGCTCTCATTTTCTCCCCAGTTTCAGACCCACACATGCAGCGCGCTCTGTGCCTTGGAAGTCAGGCACATATACCCATGCTGAATCGATCGTGTTGTCTTCTGCCCCCTTGAGTGTTACCTGTCCTGCTGCTGCACTGATAGCACTTCGCTGGTTTTTCAAGGGAGAAGCCTTACTGACTGCTCCCTCCCCCTAATTTCCCATCCAGTCACCAGACCTGTGGTTTTTCTTCCTGCACCTGCGTCTCCCTATGCCCTCCACCCTGCTTTAGGTTAGGCCACTGTCCACTTTTACTGGGGATATTGAGAATCTCTCAGGTGGTCTCACTGCTTCCAGTATCCCCTCCTTTGACCTCTTTCCTGATAATATGGAGAAAAATATCCTTCAAAAAAAATGTACGAATCATTAAGTCCCTGTTTCCTAAAATGCATAAAACATCTCCTTTGCTCTCCCAGGGTGAAGCCCCACATCCCAGGGTGCTGCTAAGGGCCCCGTATTCACACCATACTTCCCTCTCAGATAGCTTCAGTCAAAACTCCTGTCTTCATCTGTGATACAGACAGATGGAGCAGTTCCATAAATTAACTCCTTGAGTTTGTCCTGCTCTCTGTTGCCTTTGGATTATTTCCTGTGATGTTTTCCTACCTGGACTATCCCTCTCATCTGTTCATTCCCCTAGTCTGTTTTCACCTGGCTAATGCATACTCTGCACTGAATTTCAGCTTAGATATTCCTTCTGGGAGCTGTCTTTTCCTAGCCCACAGCTGTACTTGTCACTGCTTTACTTATTTCCCCCCATCACTAGATCAGAGACCCTTGGCATCAGAAACAGTGTTGTTCTGTCCTTACATGCTCAGTGGCTAGCCAATGTCTGCAACATAGTATGGTCTGAATAAATGCCCACTGATTGAACAATGAATAGGGCTTAAGTGCAATGAAGTGTTCGCACTGGGGGTGCTGTCCCAGGAACCCTAACAATAAGAGTGACCCTGATTTTTTTGTGAGTTGCTTCTTCCTGCACTTCAAGTGTACCATTGAAAGCTGATGTTAACAAAAATCACAAATGGTAGATGCTAATATAGTAGTTTCAAGTTATAAGTAGTCATGTATGGTGTCCAACAAGAGCGCTTTAATACACACTGAGCATCTGACATCTCACCTATGTATCTGCCTTGTGTCAGACTCTGTAAGGACGCAAAGTTAACCAAGCCCAGGTCCCCTGGGCTCTGTCAGAGTCAGTTTCCATTTAATAGAAAAATGCAAATGGTAGAAACTCTATCTGAAGGCAATTTGCTAATATCACTGAGTTCATAAGTGTAGATATGTAGATGCAGATGTGGAGGCAGATGTAAATGCAAATGTAGGTGTAGATGTGGATGCAGTACAGATACAGATGTAGATGCAGAAGAGGTATTCACTGATGCAGATGTGGATGCAGAGGTAGATGCAGATGAGGATGCAGGTGCAGAGGTAGATGCAGATGCAATGCAGATGAAGATTCAGATTTAGATTTAGATGTTGATGTTGAAATGGATGTGAATGTAGAAACAAATTTAGATATAGATGCAGATGTAGATGCGGATTCAGATGCAGATGTAGATGCAGATACAGACGCAGATGTAGACACAGGTCTATATATAGATGTAGATGCAGATTTAGATTTAGATGGGATGCGGGTGTGGACACGGATGCGGTTGTGGACGCAGATGCAGCTGTGGACTCGGATGCGGCTGTGGATGCAGATGTGGCTATGGATGCAGATGTAGATTACGTAGATGCAGATGCAAATTCAGATTGATATTTAAATGTTGATGTCGATGTGGATGCAGATGCCAATGCAGATGTGGATGTAGAT
>NW_012115633.1:2044400-2070006 GCF_000951035.1 Colobus angolensis palliatus | reverse complement strand
TGTAGATGTGGATGCAGATGCAGATTCAGATTTAGATGTAGATACACATGGGTATGCAGACGTAGATGTAGATGTGGATGCAGATGCAGAAGTAGATGCAGATGCAGATGTAGATGCAGATTTAGTTGCATTTAGATGTAGTTGTAATGTAGATGTAGAGACCAATGCAGATGTAGTGATGTAGATATAGGTGCAGATATAGAGGCAGGTTTAGATATATTAATTAATTTATTTTTGAGACTCAGCCTCTGGAGTAGAGTGGCACCAACTCAGCTCACTGCAATCTTTGCCCCCCAGGTTCAAGTGATTCTCCTGCCTCAGCATCCCAAGCAGCTGGGATTACAGGTGCCCATCATCACGCCCAGCTAATTTTTAGGTTTTTAATAGAGACGGGGTTTCGCCATGTTGGCCAGGCTGGTCTCAAACTTCTGACCTCAGGTGATCCACCCACCTTGGCTTCCCAAAGTGCTGGGATTACATGCATGAGCCACTATGCCTGGTCTCAGATTTAGATTTAGATGTAGATGTGGATGCAGATGTAGATATACATGCAGATGCAGATGTGGATGTGGATGCATATGCAGATGTAGATATTCATTCTCCAGGCCCTTTATTCTCTGGGTAGTTTCTACATTGTTTAGTCAAGGAAATGGAAGTAATAGTGAAGCAGACTCACTATGCACTGGTCATCCACATCTCAGTCTAGTGAGACAGATCTTATATGCAATAAATTATATCAAGAGGGTTTATTAATTACAGATAGGCAGTGAGGGACAACAGAAGCCTAGGATCCATGTTGAGCTGGTCCCCAGGCTCAGTAAAACTGCTTAGGATAGATGGAGCCTGACTGTCCATGTCCCACTTGCACCACAGCTGAGGGACCCTGAAAGGCAGCTTGCCCTGGGTTCTTTACCTTAAGGAAAATGTGACTTGCTAGGCAAAGCTTTAAAGGACACCCTGCTTCCAGGCAATAGAGGAACAAAGTGAGGATAGTCTTGGGCAGTTCATTCCTAATTCAAGATGGTACATCCCCCAGGAGGGACAGGAGCAAGGCTCAGGCCCCTCCTTGCTTCAGGACACTGTATTCCCAGCACATTCTACAGTTTTTCTCGAGAACTACAAGCAGGAAAGGGGAGAGAAGCAGGTTACTCCAGGGGCACCTGAAGAACTGCCTTGCAAATAGAAGTAACTGTATGGTAAAAACTGTTTACCATATAATTTTTATGTGTTTATATGTGTTTAATCTCACCTTCCAAACCAGTTTCCATGGAAACCAAACAAAAAATAAGAAAATATCTATTACATATTCAACTGCTTTCAGTGGACATAAATTCATATTTTTATTTTATTTCAATTAGATGCCTAGTATCTTGACTATGAAAAAGCATTTGAACCAGACACAGATGCTGAAATATACTAAAATTTTTCCACCTTCGACCATCATTTGTTAAATTCATTCATTCACTTAACAGTTTTTATTATTTTATTACATTTTTACTTGACAGACTTATTTATTTTAGTCCTTGCATCCCCCTCCCAGGCTATCTGACATTCCTTACCCCTCCTAACCCCAGGGGCAACCTGACCCCATTTTGTGCTCTGTAAGGGGAGACCAGGACCACTGTACCTTTAGAGTTTGTGAACCCGCACCAGGACTCAGGTTAATGACTCACCCCACCAGTTGAGTCTTCAAGAATACTGGGCTCTGGGTAGCTCTTATTTCCCTCGGGAGCTCCAGAGCCTGTGCACAAGAGGTGCCACCCCTCCTAACACCACTCGGGACTCTGGAAGGAGGAGAATGGGGAACTTACCAAGAGGGCAGAGGCACCTGCAGGAGAGAGCAAGGCTTGCTAGGAAGAAAGCAAAGACCAGACTGCCTCCCTCTTGAGATGCCTCTGCGCCGCCAACTGTGCTTCTCCAGCCCAGGCTATCTCCTCCTTGGCAGCAATGCCAAAGTTCCCCATGGCCAAGCTTAGAGTCACAGACCCTATCCCCTCCCACCAGCCAATAGGAAATTAAAGCAGTGAAAATACCAAGCTTTGCGGCCAGAAAAAAAGAAAAAATAAAAAAAAAAAACCGGAAGTATTTAAAAATAAAATTTACATTGAAGTCTGAGATCGCTGGGCCAGCATCAAGCAGCAAAGGCCTTGATTTGCAGACACGTGCTCTGCCCCCAGCCACACTTCCTTTGTATTTCCCAAGCCTAGGTTTTCCGAAGACAGAAGGAAGGGCCTTTGGGCTGAGTCTGTCTGTTACCAAGGGGCAGCCTTCTGGGAAATTAAGGCAGAGGTGTCCTCAGGGCGGGCCCGGTGTGGGGCACTGAGGACTGTAAACAGGGCCTAGGTGAGAACTGGGTGTCCCAGCCCCGAGGTTGTTTCTGCCTGAAGAACTGGCACTGCGGTGACTGAGAAGACGGGAACAGCGGTCAGCCAGCAGCAAGATGAGACCCCGTCTCCCCTAGGAATACCGGGGATGGAGTGAGCCAGAAGGGGGCATGCGAGGGGCCGCTTGCAGTTGGAAGGGGCCTCGGAAAGCCGTGCACAGCTTTGGGCTGCTTTTTCTCTGCCACTGGTCAGCGCCCAGACCTTCCTGGCCAAGGGTCAACTCCTGGCCTCACCTCTCAGAAGGAACCTGTTTTAGGGTCAGCTCAGGCCAGGCTGCCTAGCCCAGGACTGGAGGTCAGGAGAGCTCCCAAAGAGCCCCAGACCTGGGGGACGAGACCGAAGGATTCGTCCAGGGGAGGTCAGGGGGCCGCTGCCTGCCAGAGCAACACCGAGACTGCTGCTCCTGGAGGAGGGGTGGTGGTCTGGAGCCGGGCCAGCTCCTCCTCGGCCCCTGGACAAGGTGAGGCCTGGGTATAGCTGCCACCGCCAGCCTCTCTCTCCGCCCACATCGCGGGCCCTGTCACTACCCAGAAGGATCAGGGCAGACCGCATTTGCTTTTCAGGCCACAGATCATCTTCTTCGGGCACAGTGACTATGTGAACTGTGGGCCCTGCGAGGCCTCTGCGGGGTCGCTCAGGCCAGGCCTGGGCTGCTGTTCTGGAGAAACCAGTCCTTGAGGCTCCAAAGGCTCCTCCAGGCCCCGCCCCTCCTTAGCGCCAGGCACGATGGTTCCCGAAGCTGGGCCTTCTGAGTCACAGGGTAATAAGGCCACCTCGGAATCCAGCACTTTCTCAGAGCTTGAGTCCCGAAACCCGGCCCCCAGGGCGCGTGGGGCTTGCCTTGACCGTGGTTTCCCCAGGGCCAGGCTCCCCGGTCACTTCGGAGCTGGGCCTGTCCCAATGGGGCTTGGGGCTTGGGGCCTGCGTCACCCTGGAACAGGCCCTCTGGCGACCCCAGGGGCACTTGGGAGGGTTTTCACCGCCCCCGCAGGGCCGGGCCAGGAGGTGGCCGCGGGGCCGCGAAGGGCTCAGTGCTCCAGAAAGCACCGCGCTCTCCTTGGGTGGGAAGGTACTGGGCCAGAGGGGCTGGGACGGGCAGCCCCCAGGCAAGGCCACGAGCGCTGCCCCAGCTCGCGCACGGCGAGCCACTGGTAGCGCGATCTGGCCCTGCACCCAGCCTTGCACCCAGCCCCCAGGAACTCCTGGGCGACCTGCGCCAGCTTCACCATGCAGCCCTCGCGGATGGGACGCCCAGGGCTCGAACCCGGGATGAAGTGGGCCCTTGAACTGGAAGCCCGCGGGGCCAGCCGGGCGTCGCAGGTGGCGTGGAAGGCCGGGCTGCACCGGCTCTGGGAGTGGCGGCGAGGCCAGGACTGGAAGGGCCTGGCCTCTGGGGCCTCAACTGGCCTCCCAACCTCTGCCCAGCTCGACTCGTCTCGTTCTTTCAATGTGAGCTCTGCAGGGCCTGCTGGGTGACTCCAGGCATGCCTCTGCTTCTGCATCTGGGTCATCTTTGCCTGCTCTGGAAGGACAGGGTTGTTTTGGTTTGAATTCCAGAACATAGCATATAGTAGGTGCTGGGATACCTCGCTGCGCAGGTCTGGGGTGGCGGGACAGGAGGCGCGGAGCCCCGGCCGGACTCACTCTCCGGCTGGAAAAGGTCTAGGTGAAATACATATATACTATTTTTATAATGATTCTGTACATGTTGTACATAATTTAAAGGAAATTGAGGAAAGTGAAAGTACAGTATAATAAATACTTGCCCAAGGTCATGGTTTTAGAAAGCACCATCTCAATTATTCTGTAATCTTTACTCAAAATAGGCAAATTAGAACTCCATTCTGGTGAATACAATTAATCAAATAAGATAATACACTTTATTTTGTAAATATATAAAATATACGAAGTGTTCATATACAAAATGTATGAAATAGAAAATTAAAATATTTGAAATGGAAAAGCATTTTAAAATATTTGTAATTTAAGACGAGTTCTTGAAAAGAAACAAAATAAAGATTAATAAGTAACCCTGCCTAAAAATTAAAGTAATGAAAAGATACGTTAAAATTTGAAAGCTTTATTTATTGGAAAACAAATGTGCTCCAGATTGTCCTTTACTTGGGAAACAGTTCATTGTCAGAAGAATGACAGGCTTCCCATGAAAGGCTATGGAAGGCGGACTGGCCGCCAGAGGGCAGGATGCACTTGTAATCAAGCCGATTCTGTAACTGATTCTGTTCTTAGTATCTCCATCCAAAAGTCTGTGCTGTGATAGATAAAATCACTTTAACTATTTGTGTTGTATCTCTTGGTGACATACAGTATTTGTTTACTTAACTTTTATTGCAGATATATAGCAGTTATATATATTTTTTATAAACATGAATGATCTGTCTTGAGAAAAAAATAGGAAATGAGTGAGCTTGAAACAATCGGAGTGTTTCCACAAGCCAAAAATTCGTTTTTATCTGGTTTACAGGGTTTTGTTTCTATGTTTTACTCATGACTACTGTATTTCTAACAAAATATGCTTGTGTGAACAAAACAGGGGTAGTAATTTCTGCAGTTTTAATTCCAAGAGAAGTAAATGTGTAGGGAATTGCAAGAAAGTCGTTTTATTTTTGAATAATGAGGAAGAGAAAGAAGAAAACAGATTATTTGGCAGGAGGATAATTCCAGCACGGAATTTCATCGTTGCTGAGGCAAGTAAAACAAATGCCTTGATTTTCAGACTCTTAATTATAATTATGCATGTTTAAAGTTGGTGAGGATGACTTTTTACCTGTAGTAAGTTCTAGATGGCTGAATTACATCCAGGCAGCTTCACTACACTTAGCTGTTGCTAAAACTGCTATTATCCAATTTTGGAACACTTCATGTGGAACTAAGTGGAAACCACTTTATAAAAGTTACTAATAGCCAGAGCACATTGCATTTTATACTTTTACAAACATTCTCTCATTAAGCCTTGGCACAACACATTTTACAGATGAATAAACAAGCTTAGATTAAGTAATAAGCTTGAAGTCATATGGCTTGGGCATGTTCCCAAGGGAACAGCTATTATCTAGGGTTAATCCTAAATCTCTGAATCCCTAATCAGCTAGCTAGAGTGGTTGCATTTAGGACAAGAAAAATGTAAGCACAGCAAATAAGTTTTATTATGAGCTCAGGGCTTCAGGCTCAAGCCTCATACCTAGTCCTTTTTTTTGTTTTCCAGATGAACAAGACTAAGCATAACGTTATTTGTGCTTTGGGAAAGAAGCCTCAAATCTCAACCTTATCCAGACACAAATATGTGCTGCTGAATTTATTCCTAAGAGGAGATCACCAGGCATATTGAAAAGTGCCTTTAATCCCTAACTTTGAAGGTGTCTCAGGAGTTAGAGGCAGGGATAAGGATTCACCCTGGGGAGCTGCTTTCCTAATCTTTGCTTCTGTGACTCCTTCTGGGAACAATGAGTTGAGTAGCCACTTCCCCCATCCACTCAATCCAGGAAAATAGAATGGATGGTGCCATTAGTTTCTTGCAAGAAGTTGTCTCTGCTCATTCACTTCCCTTGTCAGGCCAGAGCCTGCAGTATTGTCCAATCAAGTTTCTCAGCCAAGATGACAAGGACAGTTTTATTGCCTGACCATATCCAAAATAGAATCAAATATTTTATTGTCATAGATATTTTTCAAAGTTGTACATGTCATGAAAAAGTGGAAAAGGCACACCTTTATTTGCAGAGATCAAATCTCAAGAAAAATGAAAGCTCCTGCATCTGCATCTCCACAGATACATTAAGAACACCGGTTATGAAACCTGCATGGGAGTGTCTCAGTTTATATAGTTCCTCCCCTGGCTTGGAGATCTGAGCAGCTCCACCCTGGAGTCTGACCGGGGCTGGGGGCTCTACTTTAGCAACTGTAACCTGGGACAGCTTTCCTGTGCCCACATGGAATTCCTGCTGGCCACTCACCCCATTCAGACACTCGATGAATACTTCTTGAACACCAGTTAGATGAACAGCCATCTGGATTAAGAGCTAGGATTCAACAACAAACAAAACCAGAAATGCCAGCACTGTATTACTTCATACTCAAGTCTCTCTAAGTGACATTTTTTCAACAGTCAATAAGATTCACGGAACGGTTTCACTGGGTGGGTATTTGGTGAACATAGAAACACAACTAAATACTCAACCAAATATATCATTCCAGCAACTTACAATCTAAACATCCTTTCATATTATTCATTCTCAGGAAAACCAGTCAACCAATCAACCAACCAACCAACCAACCAACCAACCAGTCAACCAAACAATGATGAAAACCCCAAATCCCGTGTTCTAACAGGCTAATATATAAGTTGGAATCTGGGAGGCAGCATGGCACAGTTATTAGCATATGAACTCTGGAATTTGGCAAGATGGGTGTGGTTTCTGGCTTTGCCTCTTACCAGCTGTGTGACTTTGTCTTTCACCAGTCTGTTCTGAGTTTCATTTTATCACAGTGTTTTCTTCAAAGTGCAGTTCAGGGTTAATAAGAGTATCTGCTTTTTATGGTTACTGTGAGGATTCAATTTACATAAAGCAGTACTACACTGGCTGCTGTGTAGTGAGTGCTCAATGTATGAAACTATTGTAATTAATAACATCATTACTGCTGTCAGCCACAGATCACATACTTGGGAAGAGAAAAAACAGAAGAGATCAAAAGAGCACTTTCAACTTTTCTAGGTTACCAGTAGGTCTATGCCAATGGTTCTATAAAATTAAAGATGATTTTGAAGACAGAAATCCCCCAAATTAGCGTATCTTAACAAGTCCTTGACTAATGCATAGTCTTTTCTAATTGCGTTTTTTACCATTGAAAGTGATGGCGAAAACCGGAATTACCTTTGCCCCAACCTAATACTTAGGCAGTGACATCAAGAAAACTTCTATTTGCTGGCTAAATTTGCAAATTTACAATGTCATGGTCTTCACTGAATACCTGTTCTTCCTGCAGAGTAGATACTGTATTTAAAATCTCTTAACTCATCTTTCCATATAACCTATCATTTGAGGTCCTAGTATTTGAACGCTGGATAAAAGGTGGAGTCTGGTTGAGACAGAGTTTGCCTTCTTTAAGAGTAGGACAATCTGCTCAAGCCTGTAATCCCAGCACTTTGGGAGGCCGAGACAGGTGGATCACGAGGTCAGGAGATCGAGACCATCCTGGCTAACACGGTGAAACCCCATCTCTACTAAAAATACAAAAAACTAGCCGGGCGAGGTGGTGGGCGCCTGTAGTCCCAGCTACTTGGGAGGCTGAGGCAGGAGAATGGCATGAACCCGGGAGGCAGAGTTTGCAGTGAGCCGAGATCCGGCCACTGCACTCTAGCCTGGGTGACAGAGCGAGACTCCGTCTAGGGAAAAAAAAAAAGAAAAAGAATAGGATAATCTGTATTTATAAAATTCAATTGTGGAACAAAGCCCATGGTTTGGCATTTCCTGCAACCTCCATCTCTTGATGGGCTCCCTGCTTTATTTTTATTTTTATTTTTTTTCAGACCCACTAGGAACCTTCTCAGAGCTTTAGGATCATGGTGCTACCATCTGCATTTGATACCCGATTGCTGCTGCTGCCTCTGCTCCTGAACTTCTTCTCCTCTTGTATCTGTCAGTTTGCTTGAATGGGAGAATTATCCCAAAACATTTATGGAAGGAATCTTTGCTCTGGGCTCTCTGTCAGCCTGTCCTTTAGGATCCAGTAAAGGTGAATATGTCCTCTGCCCTGTGGTTCTTTTCCCTAAAATCTTGTTTTGTCTCAGCTCATACACTTCCTGCACAATCCCATCTCTGCAGTAACAGCCCAAACATTACTTTCACTGCCCTTATTCCCTAAGGTTTGCTTCTATTTTCCCTAGGCTCTCATTTTCTTGTTTTCCAAATATTCATTCAGTTATTCATTCATTCAGAACACATGCATATCCTGTCGCTGTGCCTGGGAATGGATATGGTCGTGAGGACATCCTGGCCAGCAAGAAAGTTCCTGTGCCCGAGAGCCTGGCACTTGCAGCTGATTCAAAGGGCTGTCAGAATGTAATGAGCACACAAGAGAGGTGCCTGGTCAGCTCTTGGGGCAGGAAGTCAGGGAAGGCTTCCTGGAGGAAATGCTACTGCCTCAGTGGAGTCTGGAAGAATGAGTTGGAGTTAATCAGGCCAAGTGGGGCTGCCTGAGATGAAGTACTGACTGCAGATTATTCAGTAGGAAGTACAGAGTGTGAGACGCTGTGGGCAAAGACAAACCCCTGTAGTAGGAAGAGCAGGCTGCAGCACTGAATCCCATCCTGGGATGTAGACCTTGTTCTGAAAGTGACAGGTAGCCAGGCCAAGGCTCTGGTGATCACGTTTGTGTTTTGGAAGTCTCTGGACTCCTTTCAGGCAGACTGGTTGTGTTTCTGATCACCTTCACTTGTTTGCAGAATCTACCTTGGCTTATCCCAGGGCAAAGGATGCCTGGGTGCAGCTGGATCTGAGCACCTATCTTTTTCAGTTTACCTCTCACAATTTACATATTGATTGAGCAAAACAGGCTTTCCTCTCCTTCAAGTAATTCTGTTTTTCTCTGTATTTCTTTATTTTTCTTCTTTAGAGGCAGGATCTTGCTCTGTCACCCAGGCTGGAGTGCAGTGGTGCAATCATGTCTCACTGCAACCTCAACCTCTTGGGTTCAAGCCATCCTTCCCTATGTCAGTCTCCCAAGTAGCTGGGACTATAGGTGTACACCATGATGCAGGGTTATTTTGTTTTCTAGAGGTGGGGGGTCTCACTATGTTGCCCAGGTTGGTCTTGAACTCCTGGTCACAAGCAATCCCCCCACCTCGGCCTCCCAAAGTGCTATGATTACAGGTACGAGCCACCCTGCCTGGCCTTCTCTGAATTTCTGATATGCTTCTTGCAAAGGAAGCACATGCACACATGTGTACTCAAGCACCTTGATGTCCATGAAAACAGTCCCCAAGCCCCTCCCACTCACTGGCTGTGGCTGCCCCTCCATCTCAGAAAAATTAGAACACACAAACACACTTATCATACTTCTTCCTAGACCCTGAGTATTCTTGCAACACACATGTGAAAGCTGCAAGGGAGGTGCTGCAAGTCAGGCCATGTGATCCAGAAACTCCATATGCCACTGTTAACAAATTTGGATGGCAGGCATGAGTTGAAATTCTGAAGCTGAATAATTCATGATATAGTGCTGTTTTCTTGAAAAATAGATTTATTTTATCATATAACTTTGTTATTATATTCATATTTTATATTTATATAATTTCCAAACGTTTTACTCTTGCTCCCAAGAATGGAACTGGCTCAAAAAAAAAAAAAAAAAGTCCCATGCAATAAATTCCTTATTTATATCCTGAAAGATGAAAGTATTAAAATGTATCAGTGGTAATCAGATGTCCCCATCCACACTAAATAAATGAAGACCATTCCTTTAAAAAGGGGCACCCCGTGGATCGCTTGTTTGGGCCTTGGAAGTTCAGAATCTCCACTTTGGTTAACGATTCAGGTTGGATGTTTCGTATCTGTCTATAATTTCCTCTATCCAAACTCACCTATCCCTGTTCATTCAACATGGAGCTACTTTAACATCAGAGTATGTGAATTCACTTCAGATAAGGTGTTATTGGTTGATTGAGCTTAATGCCTATGGTATTTCCACAAAGAATAGTTGGGTAACCACAGATGGGTCCCTATTGGTGAGATTTACTATATCAGCAGGAAACTAGTGGTGAAAGATCTGTTGGGCAGGAGACATTTCCCTAATCCATTTAAGCCAGACCATATCAGTGACCAATTACTTTGTTGACTCATAGGCAGGCCCAGGGCCAAAGGACAGAGGGCAATTCTTCTCTTCTCAGTTGACACGAATCCTCCTGTGTTGGGCTGGGATTGAGTCTTGAGGTCAGCAGCACATTAATCATCACTGCAGAGAACCAGTCCTGAGGCATTCTTCATAGCCTGCCCTGGTCACTGACCCTGGCATTTTAAAAACCATCTGGTCAGATTCTGGAAGAAAGATGCATCTTCATCATTTCCAGATCCTGACCAAAGGATGTGCTTCAAAGGCACAAAAAGACATAGGCATTTAACTAAACAATAGGCTATTGGTAAGTGAACACTTACAAATATATTAAATTATCTAAATATGAGTAAAGGAATAACTTGCAGGTATGTTCAATTTAATGCCATTTAAATACCTTTTAAAAAAATAAAATAGTATAGATTGTTTATGGATACATGCACATTTAACACAGTTATAAAAAACCCCATGATAAAAGTGTACACAAACAGTAGGTCAGAAGTTCCTTGGGAAGGAGAGTAGGGAAGGATGTGGGTTGGAATTGTTTGTGTCAAAGTCAAAACGTGTTAAATCCTTAAGGTGGGACATACATTTCTTTAGATACTTTTTCTACGCTTAAAATATTTCACAACTTAATTATTGATTTATTAATTATTTTCCCAACTTTATTGAGATATAATTGACAGTTAAAAATGGTATATATTTAAGTCGTACAACTTGATGATATACTATATGCATACATTGTGAAATATTCATCACAATCAAGCTAATTAACATGTTCACCTCACAGTTACAATTTTTTTTTGAGGTGAGAACACTTAAGGTCTAACCTTTTCACAAATTTTGAGCATACAATATCATATTGTTAACTATATTCACATTGTTGTGCATTATCCCTTCAGAACTTACTTGCCTTGCATAACTGAAACTGTATTCCTTGGACAGCATCTCCCCACATCTCCATTCCCTGAGCCTCTGGTAACCACCATTCTACACTCTGCTTCTGAGTTTGATATTTTAGACTCCATATGTAAGTGAGATCATGCTGGATTTGTCTTTCTGCATATGGCTTATTTCACTTAACGTATTGTTCTCCAGATTCATCTGTGTTGTCACAAATTGTAAGCTTTCATTCTTTTTAAAGGCTGAATAATATCCCATTGTGTACAGGTATGCGCATATGTGTGTGTATATCAGTTGTTTTTATAACTTTGCAAGCACTGTTCCACTGCTTTTTAGCATACACTTTGACAAATGAGAAGTCTAGAGGCTTTCGGATTTCTTTGTAGAAAAATTGTATTGTTATTTTTACCTCTGTGGATCTCAGGATATCCTCAAGATCTTTGTTTCTCTAAAATTTCTGTCATTTTTGCATCTTTCCTACTTGCTAGCCAGCCCTTTCAACTTGAATATTTGTGCCTTTTTCTAATACTAAGAAATTCTTTGTTCATTTCATGTCTTCCATCTTCTCGATTTATAAATCTCTATTTGCCAGAGATGGTCTGTATAGATCTTTAATTTTTCTCTTGTATTTTCCTTTCCTTTGATTTTTTTTTGTCTTTTAGTTTTGTTTTGATTTCATAGTCCTCCTTGATATTGACATTTTAATTTCAGCAATCCTATGTTTATATCCAAATTCTCCTTATTCTCTTGTTTTACAAATGCAATCACTATGGGCCTTACTGAAGATGGAATTGGACGTTTTAAAATGCTTTCTTTGTGGTCTGAATTATTTATGTTTCTGTATGGATAGTTTTTTACATTTATCTAAATCAATTATCTTTAGGTTATTGATTGCAAATATCTGAGATCTTTGATCTTTTACTTACCTTCAAGAGTTGTACACTCTGAGGACACACATGTAGCCCATTTACAAAGACAGTGATAGTGCCAACCTCAGAGGCTGTTTCTAAGAGCAGAAGCATCTGCTAGTACTGCAGAGATGGACTGGTACAACAATAACTCATTTTCAAATTCACATCCTGAGCATGGTGCCAGAGTGGAATTCACTTTAAGTTTTATAGGTTAGAAGCTGTTTATGTGGATGGGAACTCCCAGCTGCTACAATGTAGAGGACTGCAAATGCCAGGCCCACAGTAGGTTACACGGCCATTCATAGCTAAGGGTTTAAGAAACAGTCCTCCAGTTTATTTTGGGACAACTCGAAGTTTCCAGAGCTCTTTGCATAGCAGTAATGGTGGTAGTGGGTGGTAATAGGGACTGCTTAGGTGATTCCACAAACAGTAAATAAATCCTCATGTTTTCAGATTCATTTTTCACATCTGTCTTCTGATCTCTCTGGAGCTATCACTCCAGGGTACCCATTTCTGGGTTATGACACTGCATGCTCAAATTCTCCTGTTGGTGTTTTGCACTATTTTCCAGTGTCCTTAACTTAGGTAAAGCCTACCATCCACTGATTAAACTCTCTCTCCTATTTTAGTTCTCTTTGTTATTTGGGATTTGTTGCTGTTGTTGTTGTTCATGAACATGGAATATCTCTCCATTTATTTAGTTGTACTTTGATTTCTCTTAACAGAGTTTTGTAGCTTTTCTACATAGATCTTGTACAAATTTTGTTAGATTTATACCTAAGTATTTTATTTTGGGGGTGCTAATGTAACTAGTAATGTGTTTTAAACTTCAGATTCTACTTGTTCATTACTGATAGGAATGTAATTGACTTTTGAATATTAACTTTATATTGTCAAGCCTTGTTATAATTGCTGATTAGTTCCAGTTTTGTTTCTTTGTTTGTTTTCATTTTTTTTTTTTTGCCAGTTCTTTTGGATTTTCTACATAGACAATTTTATTATCTGTGAAGAAAGATAATTTTATGCCATTCTTCTCAATCTATATATCTTTTACTTTTATTTTCTTGTCTTATTGCATTGGCTAGGACTTCCAATATGATGTTGAAAAGCAGTATTGAGGTGGGACATCCTTGCCTTAAGATAAAGCGTATCTTTAAACACCTGCAGCTAACAGTATTTAATGGGGGAAAAGTTTGGATTTCTCATCATTAAATATTATGTTAGCTGTAGGTTTTTGTAGATATTCTTTATCAAGCAGAGGAAGTAATCCTCTATTCCTAGTTTACTGAAAGAGTGTGTTCTACATTTAAGCTACATCCCTAAATACCAGAATTCTTTCTCTGTTCCTATCACCTGCCATTTAAGCACAAATTTATTTCTTTCATTTTTATTTCTTGATGTAGGAGCCTCACAAAATTTATCCCTATACTTTCAATCTCTCTTAAAAGTACTATGCAATTCTTCAAAATATTGCTCCTCACTCCTCACAAGTGCCTTCATACTTCTGTTATACTTGTTAAGGCTAGTGATAACTCTTATACGCTTTCCCCTGTGGTGAAACTGTTGAACTCTTAGCCAATATATTAAAATGATTTTGAGTATGGACTCTGGATTTAGCTTGGGTTTGAATCCTGACATTACCACTTATTACTCCATTATGGTGGGTTACTTTACCTCTTTAGACCTGTTTCTCACTTTTAAAATTAGGATAATGATGGTACCTATTGTATGAGTTATAAATATTCTATGAGATAATCCATATTAAACAACAGTCAGTGCTTAGTATGAAATACATTCACTATAAATATTAGTTATTATTCTACTAACATATTTCATGGCCCATCTAAAATGGCTCTCATCTGCTTTCCCTAAACACAAGGGATCCAGCTCTCATTTGGGCCCTTCCGACTTATTTTCCTGCTCTGTGTTTATGTTACAGTCATGATCATACTGTATTTTGTACAATGTTCATATACTTGCTTCAACTAGTAATACTTTCTAGTAATTGCACTAAATCACAGTATATTCATATGTATAAAAGAGAACAGTAACTAGCTCAAACATTGTAATAAATTCCATATAGTGTATGTCTATAAAAAGATGTGATTATTAATGGGCTGCTGTTGCCCTAGGGCAGTCCACTAGGCTAACATCCACAGAACATCTGACATAGTTTCAGCTCATAATATTTATTGTCTTATAATAAATTTTAATAAAATCTAATGATTTTAATAGTCTTCTAATAAAGAAATAATTAAAAGGGCTCTACAAGCTTTTCAATAAGAGAAGCAGTTAGCATACTTTTAGCAGCACTGAAGTTTTTGATTAGGGAGCATTCGATATAAGGAGACTGAAAAATAAGTAAGCATTAATGTCCTGTCCATGTCCAAAAATAAGTCCTGTCCTTACCCACATCTAGTACTGCCTCATACAGAGCTTACAATTTTAATCTGCTCTAAATGAAGAACACTTCATTCTTTTTTCTGTCTCCTCTTTCTCCTTACTCTTATTCCTGCTTTTCCCTTTTCTGTTTTTTAAGAACGAAGAGTTAATATAATTATTTACTAGTAATCTATGTGGATTTTTCAAGCTCGCAACTGAATCCTAATGCCATTGTCCTTTAGATTTAAAAACATCAGTGTTCCTTTACCAAAAGCACACCTTAGTGTTAGGCAGGAATCTAGACCCAACATGGCGGTATCACCTGGCATGGCATGGCAGGCCCGTTGTTAGGACTTCCCGCCCTTCACTTCCTGCTAAGACTCTCAGTGTGCGAAAAAAGCCCATGCCCGCCAAAAAACCCCCACTCTGAGCAAGCTCCTGGACATGTCATTCCTCAGAAATTGAAACCTAACTTAGGAAAACCGAAACCTACAAACCCCGCCTACCTCACCCTATAAAAGGCCCCGGGATACCCGCCTTGAGGGCAACTTCCTTGGCCCTCCTCCTAGGGGACTGGTGAACCTCGCCCCGAGCCCAATAAAAGCTACCTCTGTTGTCATCTGCCTCGTGTCTTCTTGCTCGGCTCCCCATTACATTACACTTAGAATATTAACTTTTAAATATACTTGTAAAATCTTCTATAGGTATAATGAAAAATAAACTTTCTTTTTGAGCAGTAATATATAATTGAATCGGCAAAGCTCTATGTTTTCATTCACTAAATGACATGTCTTTTCACATCTGTGGTTCCAACATTACCACTCTTAATGGATTGGTGATCATTTTTTATGACACAGCTTCTGAGTGTAATTTGATGAGAAAGAATCAAAAGATATTTTCCCCTGTATTTTTCTGTTAACAATTTGGACAAATCACTGAATTGCTCCAGCATTTGATTCCTCACTGGAATATACAAATGTTGAAATTCTTGGACTGCACAATATCTTGCAAATCTATATAATTTATTCCAGGTTATCTTGTGTATTCTCATTAACAGCTGGCCTAGAAAACAAAGAAATCACATAGCATACCACTCTTTCATAGCTACTTAAACTTGTGTTGTTTGCTGAAGTTGTTCTTTCATGGTCCGAAGGGCATTAATATTAAAATGAAGGTCTTTATCTAGCAATTGTGCGGAGAAACATTAATTAAAATAATCAGCAGTTTCCCCCTTTGCAGTTTAATGTGAAATAGTTCCTTAATTGAGCCAAGCCTGTATTAGGGAAAATAGTAATAAGAAACGTGTTAGGATTTCTAAACTCTAGTTTGAGGTAAATGTGATTTTAGAACTATGAGTTTTTCAAGTTTTCTCCCACTTATTTAAAAATCTTATTATATGTTGTATATTTCCCTATTTAATGAAATAGGGAATTGAAATGATAAAATTTTACACTCCCTTTGTTGCTCTTAATCTATTTCTGCCTACGTTGCAGTCCTTAAGTCATATTTTTGAAACTTAAAATTTACTGAACAATTGTAGATTCACATGCAGTTGTATGAAATAATACAGAGAGATCACCCATATAATATGCCCACCTTTCCCAATGGTAAAATTTTACAAAATTTATACACAGTTCTGAGGTGAGCATATTATGCTTGTTCCAAAGGCAAGAGGTCTCCCCCAGCTGTTTTCTTTCCAGATCCTCTCTTGCCAGCTAGCTGGCCTAATGCCTACACCTCATCTTAATTAAATTCATAAAGTTTCTCCCTGTTGCCTTATATTATTACCTCCACTGTTCTTGTGGGCACCCTTAGTCTTGAGCTTCTCCGTATTCTGTTGCAAATGAAGTCAGGTCCATTGGGAAAAGATGAGGAGATACCTGTTTTAGGCTTGCTTCTCCTTTCAGACATAAGACTGAGACAGAGATCTGTACCTGGGAGCTGGGACAATGGCAAGCTTCTCTCAGAGTAACACCCCCACTACAGGAAATGAACACTCAGTCAAGCATGTGGCAGAAGCCTTAGGTCCTCTCAGTTTGCATCTCCTGACATGAAACCAGAATGTCACAAGCCAGGGCAAGGTCATTTAGGGATCCAGTATCCTCAGTGTACCCCACTCGAGGTAACACCTGTGTTCCTCATGTGAGAGCTGAGTAGAGGAACAGAGCCTCTACCTCTTGACTTCACTCACCTGGGAGCACTCAACAGGCAGCTAGTGGCAGAGCAGCATGCGGAAACGCTGAAAGTCTGCCTTTACCTGGGAGTTAGTCTTCTGCCAGGACCTGGGAAAAGAGGGCAAAGAGCCCTGTGTTCTTGGCTGCAGCAGTCTGGAGTGATCTCTGCCTTGCTAAGCCAAAAGAAGGAGGGAAGGAGCAATCTTGGTTCAAGCGCCACAGATTTCCAGGTTTCTTTTTTTTTTTTTTTGCTCTTTTCCCAGGTTTTAGATTATGATGAGTTGGTGGTGGTAGTTAATTTAAATAACATGGGGAGTTGAGTAATTTTTGAGGGAGAGGGGCCAGGGTTAATTCGAGAGGATTCTATTGGTGCGGGTGCTTTGTATGATTATGGGCGTTGGTTAGTAGTAGTTACTGGTTGAACATTGTTTGTTGGTGTGTGTATTGTGATTGAAATTACTCGAGGCAATAGGTTATGCTATTAGAAGTGGGATTAGGATAAGAGGGATAAAGAAAGAGAGGAAATAAAGTTTAATTATACCTTTTTGGGTGGTTGTGGTAATGGAAGTAATAATGTGGATGTGTGAAACTGTTTTGGGTATTGATTTTTCTAGTCAGATTGAGTCTAGTAAAAGGAAGGCCAGATTTTGGCTTATGAGTAGATTTTGGTAGGGGATTATTCGATGAATTGTAGTGGGGAAATACCCTAATATGTTAGAGAATTTGAATATGTGTGACGGGGTATCTATTTTGAGGTTTTTGGTTATAAGGGTTAGGTCTAAGGCTATTAGGAAACCTAGGGTGGTTACACATAGGGCTAGGAGTTTTAGGTAGTAAGGTATTGTTGATTGGGAGAGTGTGGTGGGAGAGATGTTATTGGTAATAAGAAATCCTGCGAGTAAACTGCCAATTGTTAGGCATTTTATTGGATTTAATAGAGTTGGGTTATTTTCATTAATGTAAATTGAGGTTGGAAAGCGGGGTTGTCCTGTTAGCGTGAGAATAATAGTTCGAGGGCTGTAGGCGCTTGTTAGGGAAGCGGCGATGAGAGTGATAGATAGGGCTCAGGCGTTGGTATATGACGTGTTTGCGGTTTCGATAATAAGATCTTTGGAGTAGAAGCCTATGAGAAATGGCATGCCTGTGAGTGCTAGGTTACCGATAGTTAGGGAAGTTGAGGTAAGGGGTATTGTTTTGAATAACCCTCCTATTTTTCGAATGTCTTGTTCATTATTTAGGTTGTGGATAATAGATCCGGAGCAAATGAATAATATAGCTTTGAAGAAGGCATGGGTGCAGATGTGTAGGAATGCTAGATATGGTTGGTTGACGCCGATAGTGACTATTATTAATCCTAGTTGGCTTGAGGTGGAGAAGGCTATGATTTTTTTAATATCATTTTGTGTTAAAGCGCAGATTGCTATAAATATAGTGGTAATGGATCCCAGGCATAGTGTAAGGCTCTGGATTAATATATTATTTTCTATTAGAGGGTGGAAGCGAATGAGTAAAAATAATACTCCGGCTATTACTATAGTGCTGGAATGGAGTAAGGCTGAGACTGGGGTTGGGCCTTCTATGGCGGAAGGTAGTCAAGGGTGGAGGCCAAGTTGAGCTGATTTTCCTGTTGCTGCTAAAAGGAGGCCTATCAGTGGTAGAAGGTTTGGGCTAGAGTTTAGGATGAATATTTGTTGGAAGTCCCATGAGTTATAATGCAAGAGAAATCATGCTATGGCTAGGATAAAGCCGATATCACCAATGCAGTTATACAAGATTGCTTGAATGGCTGCTGTGTTGGCGTCTGTTCGAGCGTGTCATCAACTAATTAGCAGAAAGGATATAATTCCTACACCTTCTCACCCAATGAAGAGTTGGAAGAGGTTGTTAGCAGTAATTAGAATTAGTATAGTGGTGAGGAAAATGAGGAGATACTTAAAGAATTGGTTAATGTTTGGGTCTGAATTTATGTACCATAATGAGAATTCCATAATGCATCAGGTAATAAATAGTGCGATTGGGATAAATATTATGGAGAAGTAATCTAATTTAAAGCTTAGTATTAGTTCTAGTGATTGGATGGTTGTTCAATGTCAGTTTGAAATAATTATGTCTTGATCTAGGAAGATGTATAGGGCTGTGGGAAGGAGACTGATGGTGAAGGTAAATATTATAGTTGTTTTTACATAGTTAGGGTATAAGTGTTTTTTGTTGGGATTGATGAAGGTAATAATAATTGGGAAGGTCAGGGAAGTTAAGGTTATTGTGACAGTGGAGGCGTACATGGTTATTACTTTTATTTGGAGTTGCACCAATGTTTTTGGTTCCTAAGACCAATGGATAACTGTTATCCTTTAAAAGTTGAGAGAGGCATTTTGTTAAATACGGGAGCATGGGTTAGCAGTCCTTGCAAGCTTTCTCAGTAAATAAGAAGTGGTGGGTTTCTATGGTTAGATTCACAATCTAATGTTTTAGTTAAACTATATTTACAAGGGGTGAAGCCTAGAATAATACTGGGGTTGAGGGATAGGAGAACGATAGGGGAGAGGTGTATAAATATTAATATATTTTCTCGTGTAAAGGAGGGTTTTATGTTGATGATGTGGTGAGTGAGTACTCCTCGTTGCGTTGTAATGAATATGTGTAGGGAGTAAAGGGCAGTAATTAGTATGTTTAGTCTCGTGAGTATAATAGTAATATGTGATCAAGAAAATGAAGTTATTACTACAAGTAGTTCTCCAAGTAGATTGATAGTGGGGGGTAAGGCTAGATTAGTGAGGTTTGCTATGAACCATCAGAAGGCTATTAATGGAAGTAGGGTTTGAAGCCCTCGAGAAAGTATTATAATGCGGCTGTGGGTTCGTTCATAATTTGAATTTGCTAAGCAGAATAGTATAGATGAGGTGAGTCCATGGGCGATTATAAGAATAATTGCGGCAGTGAAGCTTCAGGGGGTTTGAATGAGGGAAGCTATAATCACCAGGGCTATGTGGCTTACGGAGGAATAGGCAATAAGTGATTTCAGGTCCGTTTGTCGGAGGCAGGTTGAGCTTGTTATGATTATGCCTCATAAAGATAATATGAGGAAGGGGTAGGCTATGTATTCTGTCTGGAGGTTGAGGATTGAGGTAAGTCGTATCATACCATAGCCGCCCAGTTTTAAGAGTACTGCGGCAAGAACTATTGATCCGGCAATAGGGGTTTAACATGGGCTTTAGGAAGTCATAAGTGTAGGCCGTATAAGGGTATTTTTACTATGAAGGCTATTATGCATGCTCGTCAAGTTAGGTTGTGTGATCAGGTGGTTGTTAGTTTTTGAGCTGCAAGTGTTAGTAGTATGATGTTTAGTGAGCCTAGGTTGTTATAGGTGTGGATTAATATGATTAGTAGGGGGAGAGAGCCGGCTAGTGTGTAGAATAGGAAATATGTGCTTGCGTTGAGGCGTTCTGCTTGGTTGCCTCATCGGGTGAAAATAATTAGGGTGGGGATGAGGGTGGTTTCGAATAGGATATAAAATAAGATTAATTCTGTGGCTATGAATGTTATGATTAGAGAAATTTGTAGAAAGACTATTATGGAAAGATAGAGTTTCTTTCGTGAGGGGTTTTCATTGTGTAAATGGTATTGGCTTGCTATGATTATGAGGGGTAAGAGTCAGGCGGTTAGTGTTAGGAGGGGCGTTGTTAATGGGTCGGAAGACAAATAGGTTGAATATTTAATGAGGTTGTTGCTAGTTTGGTTGAAGAATAGAAGGGGAATAAGGCTGATGATTAAGCTGTGTGTGGTTAGGTTAATTCAGATTATATTGTTTTTGGAGAACCATGTTGTTGGCAGTAGTATGGTTGTAGGGAAAATCATTTTTAACATTGAAGTAAGCTTAGGTTGGGGATGTAATCTAGGCCATATGTGTTTGAGATTGAGATTAGTAAGGCAAGGCCTACTGCTGCTTCGCAAGGGGCGAATACTAATAGGGCTATAGGTACAATATTAGCTAGGGGGGAGTGTATGTTTGAGGCCATGAGGGTACTTATAATGAATAGTGAAAGTATTATTGCTTCTAGGCATAGTAGAGATGATATTAGGTGCGAACGATAGATTAGTATGCCTAGGAGCGAAATGATAAATGCTAGCGCAATATTTATGTAGATAATGGGCATTTGGTTAGTATGATTATCATAATCTAATGAGTCGAAATCATTTGTTTTGTTTAAACTACTTACCAATTCAGTTCAGTCCAGTCCCTTTTGAGTTCATTCATAGGCCAAGCTGAGGGTTAGAATGGTGATTAGTATGACTGATGATTTAGTTATTATGGGAAGATTTGTTGTTTGGAGGGCTCATGGTAAGGGTAATAGTAGGGCAATTTCTAAATCAAATAATAGGAAAGTAATGGCAACTAGGAAAAATTTTATGGAGAAAGGAATGCGAGCAGAGTTTAGTGGGTCAAAACTGCATTCGTTGGGGTTGGCTTTTTCTGTGTAGGAACTGAGTTGAGGTAATCAGAATATAATGGTTATTAGTAGTAGGGTTAGAAGGGTGTTGATCGTTAGGGTTAATACTAGGTTGATTATTCTTTTTCGAGTACTATCGAAGCTAGTTGATTGGAAGTCAGCTGTACTAATTATACTAAAAGAATAGGAACCTCATCAGTAAATAGAAATATAGAGAAACAGTCAGACGATGTCTACAAAGTGTCAGTACCAAGTGGCGGCTTCAAAACCAAAATGGTGATTTGATGTGAAGTGATATAATAGTTGACGAATAAGGCAGATAGTGAGGAATGTGGATCCGATAATATCATGAAGTCCGTGGAAACCGGTAGCGATAAAAAATGTTGAGCCATAAATGCCGTCAGAAATAGTAAAGGGTGCTTCATAGTATTCTGAGATTTGTAGTAAGGTGAAATAGATGCCTAGTAAAATTGTAGTGAGTAGGGCTTGGATTATTTGTTTTCAGTTGTTTTCTATTAAGCTGGGATGGGCTCAAGTGATTGTAACTCCTGATGCAAGTAGTACAGAGGTATTTAGAAGAGGTACTTCTAGGGGGTTCAGGGGGGTGATACCTGTTGGTGGTCAGTGTCCCCCTAAGTGTGGGGTGGGGGTGAGGCTTGAGTGACAAAATGCTCAGAAGAAGCCGGCAAAGAAGAAAATTTCTGAGATGATAAATAAAACTATTCCATAACGAAGACTTTTTTGGACTGGTGGTGTATGGTGGCCTTGATAGGTACTTTCTCGGATAATATCACGTCACCACTGATATTAAATGGTTATTTTAAATTATTTTTCTCCACTTTCACTGAGGAGCACGTCAGTGGAGCTCCTGATGCTGTCAACCTGTATCTCCCCCTTAATATTTTTTTTTAAAAAAATATTTTATTGATCAAATATAAATCTCGCCTTAGAATACTGGGAGAAAAAAAATGTATGGTACAGATATTGGGACAGAAAGTCAGGAGTGTCAATGCCATGTGATTGAAAAGTAAAATAATGTGTTAAATTTTTTTTTAACCTTTCCTTAACTTCTAACAGATTTTTGAACATTGAATCATTTAAAATATTTCCAGAAAGCATAATAACACATCTGGAAGTTTTCCAAAGTTATTAACAGGAGAACAGAATAGCAAGATGGCACAAAGTCCTACAATTAAAATGTATTTAAGTCTACTTAACTGCATTCTCCACAAGCTACTCTTTCTGAAATAATAAGTCAAAGCTATAGAGGCATCAGGAACTTCTTAGCCATATTGGAACTTATTTTTTTAAAAGGGTCCAATCTTTATTATTATTGTTCATAGCCAGGGAAGTGCCTACGGGGTACACACTTTTTATGGGTCCATGAAATAAAGCTGTGAGGCCCAAGAGGTCCCATGAAAGACTGGAAAGAAAGAGTAATGAAAGGACACTACAGGTGACCACTTTAGAATGGAGCCAGGAGCTTCTTCCTCCCAGAGATCTGCATTTCTACCTCTGTCTGCATTTTTAACTCTGCAGTCATGTGCTCATTGCTGAAATATAGATATACATTTTGATTTTTATACATTTACTATAAAGGTATATTTATACATTATTATAAATGTATACATTTTATACATTTGATTTTTATACATTTATCTAGTATTCTGCTATTAAGTAGAACGTTAGCTGTAGGGTTTTTGGGTTTTTTTAGATTCCTCTTATAAAGTTAGGGTGATCCCCAGTATTCCTATTTTATGGGAGATTTTTGAACCATGAATGGGATTAAATTTGATAAAATATTTTCTCATCATCAATTAATTTGACTATGATATTTCTTCTTAGTTGTTGGTATCTTGGATTACATTGATTAATTTTAAATTGTAGAACCAGCCTTGTATAATTAGAATGAACCTTTTTGTTCATTGGCATATAACTATTTTTTATATATTAATAAATCAAACTTGTCAATATTTTGTTGAGATTTTGTATTTCAGTTCGTGAGGAACATTTGCATTCTTTCTCCGTACTGTTTTGCCTGATTTGGTATCTGGGTAACACAGACATCAAGAAACAAATTGGGAAATGTTTTCCCCTCCTCTGTTTTCTGCAGAGTTTGTGTAGAGTTTGTGTTAATTCTTCTGTAATGTTTGGTTGAAATCCCCAGTTAAAATATCTGGAAATGGTAATTTCCTTTTTAGAAGCTGTTAATTTATTAATTAAATTTCTTTAATAGGTTTAGAGCTTGTCAAATTACCAATTTCATATTGGGTGAGTTGTGGCAGTTTGTATTTTTCTGGAAATCAATATAATCCATTTAAGTTATTAAATTGATCTGTGTACAGTTCTGCGTTGTATTTCCTTGTTATACTTTAGATATCTGCAATGTTTGTAGTGATATTCCCTCTTTCATTGCTGATGTTGATAATTCGTATATTCTCTCTTTTCTTTTTTTGTCAGTCTTGCTAAAGGTTGATCTATTTTACAGATTTTTTTCAAAAAGAGCTTTTTGTTTCATTCGCTTTTTAAATAGATCTATCCATTTCAATTTAATTAGTGCTGCTCTTATTTTTATTATCTCTTTTCTTTTCCTCTGTGAGTTTGTTTTGCTTTTCCTTTTCTATGTTCTTGAAGTCAGAGCTTAAATTATTGATTTGAGACTTGTCTACTTTTCTTATGTAAATGTTTTGTGCTAATTTTTTTGTTGTTGTTTGTTTTGAGACACAGTCTCACTCTGTGGCCCAGGCTGGCATGCAATGGTGTGATCTTGGCTCACTGCAACTTCCGCCTCCTGGGTTCAAGCAATTCTCCCACCTTGGACTCCGAGTAGCTGGGATTACAGGCACCCCGCCTTCTTGCCTGGCTAAGCTTTGCATTTTTTTAGAGATGAGGTTTCACCATGTTGGCCAGGCTGGAACTCCTGACCTCTGGTGATCCACATGCCTAAGCCTCCCATAGTGCTGGGATTACAGGCATAAGGCACCACATCCAGCCAGTGATATATATTTTTATCTCTTCCAATCTTTTGCTATTTTCTACAAAATTTGATGTACTATATTTTCTTTCTTTTTTTTTTTAATTATACATTAAGTTCTGGAATACCTGTGCAGAATGTACAGGTTTGTTACATAGGTATACACGTGCCACGGTGGTTTGGTGGTTTGCTGTACCCATCAACCTGTCATCTACATTGGGTATTTCTCCTAATGCTATCCCTCCCCTTACTTTCCACTCCCTGACAGGCCCCGGTAGGTGATGTTCCCTTCCCTGTGTCCATGTGTTCTCATTGTTCAGCTCCCACTTATGAGTGAGAACATGTGGTGTTTGGGTCTCTGTTCCTGTGTTAGTTTGCTGAGAATGACGGTTTCCAGCTTCATCCATGTCCCTGCAAAGGACATGAACTCATCCTTTTTTATGTCTGCATGGTATTCCATGGAGTTTATGTGTCATATTTTTTTATTCAGTCTTTTATTGATGGACATTTGGATTGGTTCCAAATCTTTGCTATTGTGAATAGTGCTTCAATAAACATAAATGTGCATGTGTCTTTATAGTAGAATGATTTATAATTCTTTGAGTATATAGCCAGTAATGGGACTGCTGGGTCAAATGTTATTTCTGGTTCTAGATCCTTGAGGAATTGCCACACTGTCTTCCACAATGGTTGAACTAATTTACCTTCCCACCAACAGTGTAAAAGCGTTCTTATTTCTCCACATCCTCTCCAGCATATGTTATTTCCTGACTTTTTAATGATTGCCGTGCTAACTGGTGTGACAGTGCTATCTCATTGTGATTTTGATTTGCATTTCTCAGATGACCAGTGATGATGAGCTTTTTTTCATATGTTTGTTGGCCACATATGTCTTCTTTTGAGAAGTGTCTGTTCATATCCTTCATCCACTTTTTGATGGGGTTGTTTTTATTCCTGTAAATTTGTTTAAGATACTTGTAGATTCTGGATATTAGCCCTTTGCCAGATGGATAGATTGCAAAAAATTTTCTCCCATTCTGTAGGTTGTCTGTTCACTCTGATGATGGTTTCTTTTGCTGTGCAGAGCTCTTTAATTAGATCCCATTTGTCGATTTTGGGTTTTGCTGCAATTGCTTTTGGTGTTTTAGTCATAAAGTCTTTGCCAATGCCTATGTTCTGAATGGTATTGCCTAGGTTTTCTTCTAGGGTTTTTATGGTTTTAGGTCTTATGTTTAAGTCTTTAATCCATCTTGAGTTAATTTTTGTATAAGGTGTCAGGAAGGGGTCTGGTTTCAGTTTTCTGACTGTATCTAGCCAGTTTTCCCAACACCGTTTATCAAATAGGGAATCCTTTACCCATTGTTTGTTTTTGTCAGGTTTGCCAAAGATCAGATGGATGTAGATGTGTGCTGTTATTTCTGAGGCCTCTGTTGTCTTCCATTGATCTATATATCTGTTTGGTACCAGTACCATGCTGTTTTGGTTACTGAAGCCTTGTTGTGTAGTTTGAAGTCAGGTAGCAGGATGCCTCCAGCTTTGTTCTTTTTGCTTAGGATTGTCTTGGCTATACAGGCTCTTTTTTGGTTCT
>NW_012115633.1:2027566-2042845 GCF_000951035.1 Colobus angolensis palliatus | reverse complement strand
AGTTTATTTCTTGCCTTCTGCTAGCTTTTGAATTTGTTTGCTCTTGCTTCTCTAGTTCTTTTAATTGTGATGTTAGGGTGTCTATTTTAGATCTTTTCTGCTTTCTCCTGTGGGCATTTAGTGCTATAATTTTTCCTCTAAACACTGCTTTAGCTGTGTCTCAGAGATTCTGTGAACAGAGATATGTTGTATCTTTGTTCTCATTGGTTTCAAATAACTTATTTATTTCTGCCTTAATTTCATTATTTACTCAGTAATCATTCAGGAGCAGGTTGTTCAATTTCCATGTAGTTGTGCTGTTTTGAGTGAGTTTCTCAATCCTGAGTTCTAGTTTGATTGCACTGTAGTCTGAGAGACTGTTTGTTATGATTTCTATTCTTTTGCATTTGCTAAGGAGTGTTTTACTTCCAATTATGTGGTCAATTTTAGAATAAGTGCAATGTGGTGCTGAGAAGGATGTATATCCTGTTGATCTGGGGAGCAGAGTTTTGTATATGTCTATTAGGTCTGCTTAGTCCAGACCTGAGTTCAAGTCCTGAATATCCTTGTTAATTTTCTGTCTCATTGATCTGTCTAATATTGACAGTGGAGTGTTGAAGTCTCCCAGTATTATTGTGTGGAAGTCTAAGTCTCTTTGTAGGTCTAAGAACTTGCTTTATGAATCTGGGTGCTCCTGTATTGGGTGCATATATTTTTAAGATAATTAATTCTTCTTGTTGCATTGATTCCTTTACCATTGTGTAATGCACTTCTTTGTCTCTTTTGATCTTTGCTGGTTTAACGTCTGTTATAACAGGAACTAAGATTGCCATGCCTGCTTTTTTTTGACTTTCCATTTGCGTAGTAAATATTCCTCAACTCCTTTATTTTGAGCCTATGTGTGTCTTTGCACCTGAGATGGGTCTCCTGAATACAGCACACTGATGGGTGTTGACTCTTCATCCAATTTGCCAGTCTGTGTCTTTTAGTTGGGGCATTTAGCCCATTTACATTTAAGGTTAATATTTTTATGTGTGAATTTTATCTTGTCATTATGATGTTAGCTGGTTATTTTACCCATTAGTTGATGCAGTTTCTTCATAGTGTCGATGGTCTTTACAATCTGGTATGTTTTTGCAGTGGCTCGTACCCATTTTTCCTTTTCTTATTTAGTGCTTCCTTCAGGTGCTCTCATAAGGCAGGCCTAGTGGTGACAAAATCTCTCAGTATATGCTTGTCTGTAAAATATTTTATTTCTCCTTCGCTTATGAAGCTTAGTTTGGCTGTATATGAAATTCTGGATTGAAAATTATTTTCTTTAATAATGTTGAATATTAACCCCCAATCTCTTCTGGCTTGTAGGATTTCTGCAGAGATATCTCTTGTTAGTCTGATGGACTTCCCTTTGTGGGTAACCCAACCTTTCTCTCTGTCTGCACTTTACATTTTTTCCTTCATTTCAACCTTGGTGAATCTGACAATTACGTGTCTTGGAGTTGCTCTTCTTGAGGAGTGTCTTTGTGGTTTTCTCTGTGTTTCCTGAATTTGAATGTTGTCCTGTCTTGCTAGGTTGGGGAACTTCTCCTGGATAATATCCTGAAGAGTGTTTTCCAACTTGGTTCTATATACTGTATTTTCATTTTCTTCACTTTAACTCATTTTTAGTTTTCCTTGAGAACTTGCTTAGATTATTTAGAAGTGTATTGGTTAGTTTCCAGCTCTTTGGGGACTTTCCTGTTATGTTTCTTTAATTAACTTCTAGTCATTTTTATTCACTATGATAAGAGAGTGCACTCTGTGTTATTAAAATGTTTTAAATTTGCTGAGGATTATCCTATATAGTTTCTCTAAATTACTGAGAGATTTTTGAAATAATTTGGCTTTTGTTTTTTTCTCCTTTGAATTTATCAATTTTTGTTTCATGTATTTTGCAGCTCTGCTGTTTGGCTCACACACATTTAGGATTGCAATGTATTCTTTGTGGATTGCCCCTTTCTCTATCTTTGATAATTTTTCTGGCTTTGCAGTCTACATGATTTGACATAACCACTCCTGCTTTCTTTTGACTACAGTTTGCAGGTGCCTATTTTTCATAATTTTACTTTTAATTTACCTATATTGCTATATTTGAAGTAAATTTTGTGTAGAAAGATTATGTTTGTTCATAAGTTTTAAGATGCTGTGCCTCTCTGTCATTTAGTTGGTGTATTAAGACCATTTACATTTATTGTAATTATGGCTATGTGGTAGCTTAAGACTACTTTTTATTTCTTCTTTTCTCTTTGTTCTATTTTTTGTTCCTGTTTTATGTTTTCTACCTTGCTATGGGTTACTTGAACATTTATTATAATTCAATTTCGATTCATCCATAGTTTTTCTGGCTGTATGTCTTTTTATAGCTTTTTAGTGGTTACTATAGAAATTATATTACATTTATATAACTTACTGATGTTTACTGTTGTCATCATTTTCACAGTATGAATTAAGTATAGAAATGGTACCTACCCTTTATATGCCCCCATTTAAAATATAATTGTTTTAAATATTTCTTCTAAGAACATTTAGAAACATATCATGGTGTTATGGATTTTTTCAACTTTCTACCAAAACTTTGCGAACTCAGTAAGAGAAGGGGGGAACACATTGTATTTATCCATATGATTACAATTTTCAGTGTTCTTTCTTCCTTCCTGATATTCCAATATTCCCTCTTTATTATTACCTTTTGTTTCAAGAACTTCTTTAGCAATTTTTAAGAGTATGTCCCCTCGTGACATATTCTTTCATCTGAGAATGTCTTCATTTCTCCTTCACTCCTGAAAAAGGATATTAATATATTGCTCAATAAAGAATTCTGGGTAGATAGTTCATTTCTTTCAGCACTTAAAAATGTACCACTTCCTTTTAGTCTCTATCATTTATAATAAAAAATCTGTTGTCATTAGAATTGCCTTCTTTTTTCAGTAAAATGTTTCTCTAGCTATTTTGAAGATATGTTCTGTTAACTAATGTGTCTTGGCCAGGTGCAGTGGCTCATTCCTGTAATCCCAGAACTTTGGGAGGCCTAGGTGGGTGGATCACCTGAGGTCAGGAGTTTCAGACTAGCCTGGCCAATATAGTGAAACCCCGTCTCTACTGAAAATACAAAAATTAGCCCAGCATGGTGGCACGTGCCTGTAATCCCAACTACTCGGGAGGCTGAGGCCGGAGAATTGCTTGAATCCAGGAGGCAGAGGTTGCAGTGAGCTGAGATGGCACCACTGCACCCCAGCCTGGGCAGCAGAGTGAGACTCTGTCTCAAAAATAAAAATAAAATAAAATAAAATAAAATAAAATAAAGTAAGTGTCTTGATGTGAATAACTTCATTTGAGATTTGTTTGAAAATCTCATTTGGAATATGTTCAGCTTCTTGAATCTGTTCATGTCTTTTGACAAATTTGGGAAGTTTTAGCTATTATTTATTAGAGTACTTTTCCAGTCCTGCCCTCTTTCTCTTCTTTTTTTGAACTTCAATGATGTCAGACATTAGAACTTTTGTTGTTTTTTACAGGTGTCTGAGAGTTCTTTTTTTTTTTTTTTCCAGGTTATTTTCTCACTCTTGCTTATATTGGATAATTCCTGTTCTATCTCCAAATACACTGGTTCTCTCCTCCTTTGCTTTCATTTGCTGTTTTTAAGAGTTTTGGTCATTGTAAATTTTAGTCCTAAATTTTCAGTTTAGCCCTTCAAAATATCTTGTATCTTTTCTGAAACTTTCTCCTTTTTTTTTACTAAGTCTTTCTATTTTTGTTTTCATTTTCAAGTATGTTTGCAATTTTCATCAAATAATTTTTATCATGATACTTTAAAATCCTTGTCAGATAATCCTAACATCTCTGTTATCTCAATGCTGGTATTACCAGAAAGCAGTCTGGATCCAGACTCCAAGAAAGGGTTCTTGGACCTCATGCAAAGAGAATTTGGGATGAGTCCATAGAGAAAAGTGAAAGCAAGTTTATTAGGAAAGAAAAGGAAAAAAGAATGGCTGGCTACTCCACAGGCAGAACAGCAGAATGGGATTTTTGACTGAATATACTTATAGTTATTTCTTGATTATATGGTTAACAAGGGGTAGATTATTCATGAACTTTTCAGGAAAGTGGTGGGCGATTTCTGGAACTGAGTGTTTCTTCCCTTTTTAGACCATATAGGGTAACTTCTTGACATTGCTGTGGCATTCATAAACTGTTATGGCACTGGTGGCAATGTCTTTTAGCAGGCTAATGCATTATAATTAGTGTATAGTGAGCAGTGAGGGTGACCAGAGGTCACTTTCATCACCATCTTGGTTTTGGCTTCTTTGCCACATCTTTTTTTATCAGCAAGGTCTTTGTGGCCTGTATCTGGACCTGTATCTTGTGCTGACCTCCTATCTTATCTTATGACTAAGAATGCCTAACGTCCTGGGAATGCAGCCCAGTAGGTCTCAGCCTCATTTTACTCAGCCATTATTCAAGATGGAGTTGCTCTGGTTCAAATGCCTCTGACACTGGTGTGTATTAATTTTCTTTTTCCACTCAGGTTGAAATTTTCCTGGTTCTTGATATGATGAGGGATTTTCAACTGAAGCTTGGAAATTTGGGTACTGTGCGTCTTATGTAAATCTTGTCTTTTACCTACCTTTCTCTGAGATATTTCTCTGATAAGGGAGGAGGCTACTGTCCCATTACTGCCAGGTGGGTGTAGATGTTCAAATTTTCTACTTGGCCTTCATAGACATTCAATATAGGGGTCTCCTTACTTCTGCTGGGTGGAGGGAGTTTTGACAGCCCATGAAGCTTCCACTGATACTACCCCGGCTGGGAGAAGCAGGAGAGTCTATTACTCCTCTCCATGTGTTTTCCACAGACACCACAGGGAGTGCGTGTTACCCCTGGGAAGTGATTAAAATCTTCACTCTCACATAGATCTCTTCTGATAGCACTCAACCAGTTGGGAGAGGAACACTCTTGCTGTTGGATGTGCATAGGTTCATACTTTTCCTATGGTGTCTGCATGAAGTAGAGTGGTTACTGTCTAAAACTCTTCTGTCTGGTCCTTGCCATTTAACTGAGGAGAAGGCTTTCCTTGGGTTTAGAAAAAAATCTGATTTTCTGGCTTCTTCAACTCTGATTCTGAAATATACGAGGCAAAAGAAAAACCTAAAAACTCACCATCATGTCTTTCCCTTTACTGGGACTTAATGAAAAGGTGGGTTGCTTCCTTAATGATCAGGGCATGAAAAAGAAATGTATGGTTTAATGAAGATTGTAGGAACCACAGATATGCTTATTGCTCAGTCTTCATGTTTACTTTCCAGATGATAGACTCAACTAATTCCTCAATTTGGCCACAGTGGTCTTTTCCAGCAGATTTGTGATCAAAGCACTACATACTTTTTTCTAGAATCTGTAAGCTACCCTGTGAATAGTCCTGTTTGCATGGGATGAGCAATGCACAAGTGTCGGGGGGTGGTGCCAACTGCTCTAAAGACCCTCGAAACCCTTGTTTTTATCCCTATATCTGATAATTTTTTTGAACTTTCCTATTCTCATATTTACACACTCAGAAGCATTTCCCACATCTCTTTCCCCTTTAATCATTCATTTTTATATTCAACAAAGCTGAATAGAATATTTACTACACGGGAAGCATGTAACAACCAGAAAAACACCAGTAAACAAGACACAGAAAGTTTACATTCTGAGTCTAGTGTAATTGTTTCAGAGAGCTTTTAGAATGCAGTGCTGCCCTTTCTTTCCTGCAGGAGGTATTGAGAACAAGCAGGTGAAGTTTTTTTTTTTTTTGACAGAGTCTCACTGTGTCGCCCAGGTTGGAGTACAATGGCGTGATCTCGGCTTCACTGTAATCTCCACCACTCAGATTCAAGTGATTCTCCTGCCTCAGCATCCCGAGTAGCTGGGATTACAGGCATGCTCCACCATGCCTGGCTAATTTTTGCTTTTTGTAGAGACGGGGTTTCATCATGTTGGCCAGGCTGGTCTTGAACTCCTGACTTAAAGTGATACGCCCACCTAGGCTTCCCAAAGTACTGGGATTACAGGCATGAGCCACCATGCCCGGCCTGAACAATTTTTTTTCTTAACGCTCATTTGATGAAATATTACACTAATACCATCACATATACTTGGTCTCATTTGTGCCTTGAGTCTCCATTCCTCCTCTTTTTCACCTTAGAAATCAAAGCACACATTAAAACTAACAGATAGGAGTACAAAAAAAAAAAAAAAGTCCCTAGGCTTGACGTCATCCCATCCAGTTTCACAGTAGGCATTACAAAAAATGGTAAAATTGGAAAACTCTGATTCAGTAAATTTCTGCCATTTCTTTCAGCGTTTTAGACAGATTGGAGATCAAGGGGCCAAAGGTATATAGAAAGATACATTCTGGTAATGTAGCAGAGCTTCTGGCGTCTGGAAACATGAACATTCTGGGAAAATCAGCCTGAAAGAGAATTAAATTTTATTTTAACTTGTTATTTTTATTTACATAAATGTAGATTCACATGCAGCTATAAGAAATAATAGGAAGATTTGTCAAATTTCCCTAATGGTAACATGTTACAAAACTATGGCATAATGTCACAAATAGAATATTGATGTTGATACGATTCAACAACTTTACTAAAATTTCTCATTTTACTTGTATTTGTTTGTGTGTGTAGAAGCAATACAATTTCATCACATATGTAATTTCTGTGTTTGCCACCCTAATCAAGATGCTAACTTATTGTTCAGTGTCAAGGTAATGCCAAGTAATACTGAATAATATTCAGTCATGCCAAGGTATTAACATCAAATCACCAGAACTAACCATGTCCTATAATTTTATATTTCAAAATATTACATAAGTGGAATTGTAGAGTGTGCACGTTTTGAGATTAGATTTTTTCACTCTGGATAATTTCCTGGAGATTTGTCCAACTTGTTTAGTGTATCAGAATTCAGTCGTTTTAATATTGTTCAGTAGTATTCAACAGTGTGAGTGTACGACAGTGTCTGTCGGTACTCAGGTAATGCCATATTTGTGATTAGATTTCACATTCATATATTATTGGCTGGCTTAAAACACACTGTATCTCATTTGATTCTTGCAGCAATATTTCAAGGTGGGTGCTCGCATTTAGTGGTTGCAGACACTGAGGATCAGTGGGCTGAAATGTCTGGTGGGGATCACACAGCTGAATTGGGTCTGAGCTGTGGCTTAGCTGTGGTTTAAAATCCACGTGGACTCCTTTAGTACACTATAGAACAGAGTTGGAAATCCGAGGGTGACATTCAGGGTGCTGTGCTTCCTCAACTAGGTAGGGCCCCACATCTCATGATAGCAGGGGTGTGTGTGTGTGTGTATGTGTGAGAGAGAGCGAGAGAGAGAAAATGAGAGAGAGAGAGAGAGAGGAACAGAGACATATTAAAGCAGATAGAGACTATGATTTTCAATATCCTCAGCATATAATATTTGCTATGCATTTTTTAACTTTAGTCTTCAATGAAAACCTCATATCTCGTATTTTCTGCAAATGCAGACACCAGCAACTTGATACACAGGCAGATATCTGTAGGTAATTTGTTTATCCAAATGATGCCTAATTTCATGACACTCATTTCTCAACTATATTGCTATGCCACATTTAATTGACCATCCCGCCATTCACATATGCAATTTAAAATAAAATTAATGTGCGTGACATATTTATGTTCCAGCATGGCAGCATAGGCCCACAGGGAATTTGTAGGCACTGAGAAATTGATGTGTGACCTTGAGATCTTATAAATCAAAAATAGCATTAATCACTTATCAAGCTTTGATATAATGAAGACAAACACCTTCCTATCATTAGGTAGGAAGAAGGAAGGGGCTGTCTAGGTCACTACAGGGTGTGAGTTGCATCCTTATTATCTGCAGGAGACCTCTGTGTTACCACTAAGATCACATCATTGTTATCAGTAGGACACCATCTTTGTTATCTGTGGGATCCCATCCTTACTATCTGTGGGATCATCTCCTCACTATCTGTGGGATCACATCCTTGTAATCTATCTGTAGGATCATGCTACTGTTATCTGAAGATCACATCCTTGTAATCTGTAGGATTATGTCTTTGTATCTGTAGCATCAGATCTTTATCTTTGGGATCACATTTTTGTTATATTTAGGGTCACATCTTTGTTATCTGTAGGATTACATCATCTTTGTTATCTGTCGGGTCACATTCTTGGAGATGTTACTTTATCCTAGCACCAGAGCCATTGGAACAAGTGCATATTAAATTACCCCTATTGACAATGAATCAAGGAATTTTAAGTAATTTTTTTCTTTTAGTTTGTGAACTCGGAGGGAAGGAGAAGGGCGGAATGGTAATTGAGAAAGAAAAGTGGGGTTGAGAGGAAGCTTGCCTTTTGGAGGAGAACAGTGGTCATTTCAGACCTAAACACCAGGCTGGGAGACATGACCTGATTCTCCCACACCTCTGGGCAGTTTTTGACATAGTTGATGACTCTTCTCTTTTGAATTGTGATGCTACTTTTTACTTTGCTTTCTAATATATTCTCTATAAAGAGTTTACACTAACGAAAACGATGGAGTTAGCGAAGTGTGAATTCATTCATCTTCCATTTATTGGATAAAAGTTCCACCTCGCGTTAAGTCTCCACCCCTTTCCAGCCTCCTGCCCCTTTCATCTCCTGGATTCTGGGCCCTGCTCCACAAGGCTGCAGCCAGGTGACTGGCTTGCTAAATGAATAAGCCACACACTGAAAGTATATACATAGGCACTTATGGTTAAATGTGTTCAACTTTTCAAATAACTTATTGCTACTTTAAATAATTGATTAATAATGATTGATCAAAACATGTTAGGGAGATGGCTGGTTTGGGTCATAATGTGAATAAACAAAATCTTGAATGCTATCCTGAGTGTTGAAATACCAAAATATTAATATCCCTAAATATCAAAATCCTTAGTCTAAATCCATGAAGTCATGAAGTCTAAAATCTCAAAAATCGTAACAGCAGGATAGTTGCATTGTGTTAGTTGTAACTATTACCATATTATTGTCTTTATGCAGAAGAAAATGGATTTCAATGGAATCTCCAAACCATAATGACAAATTTGGAATTAGGTGTGATCAAGTCTTCCAAAATTGAATTTCATGGTGTTATCAATAATTTTTTTTCTACTTAGCGCGATTGATTTGGCAAAAAAATTCAGATGAGTAGGTTGGCTATGTGATATGGCAATGATAAAAACTTCCATTTTAAATGCATAATTTTGGCCAGGCTCAGTGGCTCATGCCTGTTATCCCAGCACTTTAGAAGGCCAAGGTGGGAGGATCGCTTGAGGCTAGGAATTGGTGGCCGCTGTAAGCCATGATCACACCACCGCACTCCAGCCTGGGTGACAGAGTGAGACCCTGTCTCAATTAAAAAAAAAAAAGGCATTTGCCTGCATTGGCGTTCTCTCTAGCTGATGACATTCCAGAAGGTTTTAATGAATTAAAGCTGCATCTGCCTGAAGAAACCAGTGAGGAACGTTACTGACTGGCTTGGAAATAATTATATACTTAGTAGAATAACAAGACACTTAGGCAACGGTGTTGTTGTTTGAGCACTAGTTTGCTTCCACCAAATCTTTGATCTGTATGTGAGTGCACACAAAAGGGATTTCTGTGTACCCAAATCAACATAGAAGTATGGCAGAGAAGATGGGAAAATTTAATAGGAAATCATGTTTGCGTATATCAAATCAAAGAATTTCAAAAAGAGCAGCACCATGTATATAGTGAATGCGAACATATCCTCCAAGGAAAACCATGTCCTAAAAGAAAAAAAGCAGCTACTCATTTGATGCAAGACTTTAACATAGAGTTGATAATTGTAAAAGTCAGTCAACTCTTATGGATTATCTTTGTACAATGGCCCATAATCTATCCGTGTAATATACTTTTTCACATGTTGAGACTTTTTATTTAAAGTATTTTTAGTGTTTTCTCTGTTTCTTAGCTTTTTTCATTGTTTCATTATCAGCATTCTTTGTTACAATTTGCTATGCTATGTATTTCATCCTCACATCACTTCCAACACTGGAGGTACAAATTATATAAAGACTTAGAGAGTTCTAATTCATTTTATGGATTTTGTTTTGCAAACTGGACATTATCACAATGTTGCTTTTGTGTGTAAGCATTTTGTGTGCATGCACATAAAAATGTGGAGACTTTTTCAATAAAAAATGTCCTTTTTGTCCATCTGCATTTGGGAAAGATAAAATTTCTTGAGATCTCAGCTCTTTAGGAGGACAGAATTCATATGTGGTGGTAACCCATCTCCGTTTTTTTTGTTGTTGTTGTTGTTTGTTTCCCTTTTTGTTTTGTTTTACTTATTTTATTGACAAAACATAATTGTATATATTTGTGGTTTAGAAAGTAGACATACATGGATTTGAATTCTAACCTCATTGCTATCTTGGACAAAATACCTCAGTTATCACCAAGCCTCAGTTTTTCATATATAAGATAGAGATGCAAATATCTACTTTACAGGATTGAAAACAAAATACTGAAGCATGAATTGGGTGTATCTCAAATATTAAAGACCATGTGTGAATTATTGGAGGGTCTTGTAAAATGCAGAATCTGATTCAGCAGGTGTGGGGTGGGACTGATATGGGAGATCCTGCAGCTGTGACTGGACCTTGGGTGGCACAGTGGGTGGGCAGCATAGGGTGAAGCCACGCAGGGCCTGTCTGTGGTAGGCACCCAGGACGTACTTGCCACCATGTTACCTGCTGTGGAGAGCTCCCTACCTGCTCCAGAGCGATCTGGGGCAAAGCACATCACCTCTGGAGTCTTAGATAGACTACTCATCTGTGTGATGACAGCCAGCATTTATTAATTACATACATCTTCATGAGTGCCAGGTGTGGGGTCGAGGAGGTCACTGGAGTGTGTGGTCTCTGCTCTGGAGTCACTGGAAGCCCAGTGAGGAGTACTAACTCCGGAAGACTCAAGTGAGGGGATGAAGCAAGCCCCCTCGGGGCACTGTGTGGCTTTGTCCATTTGCCAATTGTGAACCTGTTTACTTCCAGTTAAAATTGTCTGGCCCTGGAGGGTGTATATGGTTGGAGCCCTGTGAGTGCTGGCCCTTCCCCTTCCCCTCTCTTCAGTTTTTTTCCTGAGAGATTTTTGCCTTCTCCAGCTCCATTGTGGTGTGTGTACAATGTCATTTCTGTCATATATAGTTTTGCAGTTTAGTTGGGCTTATATATATACTTTTTACTTTAACTTCTGGGATACAAGTGCAGAACGTGCAGGTTTGTTCCACAGGTATACCTGTACCATGGTGGTTCACTGCACTTATCAACCCATCATCTAGGTTGTAAACCCCACATGCATTAGCTATTTGTCCTAATGCTGTCCCTCCCCTTGCCCCTCACCCCCTAACTGGCCCCAGTGTGTGTTGTTCCCCTCCCTCTGTCCATGTGTTCAACTCCCACTTATGAGTGAGAACATGTGGTGTTTGGTTTTCTGTTCCTATGTTAGTTTACTGAGAATGATGGCTTCCAGATTCATCCGTAGATTCATCCGTATTCCTGCAAAGGGCATGATCTTGTTCTGTTTTATGGCTGCATAGTATTCCATGGTGTATATGTGCCACATTTCCTTTATCCAGTCTATCATTGATGGGCATTTGGGTTGGTTCTATGTCTTTTCTATTGTAAATAGTGCTGTAATAAACATACATGTACATATGTCTTTATAGTAGAATGATTTATATTCTTTTGGGTATATACCCAGTAATGGGATTGCTGGGTCAAATGGTATTTCTAGTTCTAGATCCTTGAGGAATCGCCACACTGTCTTCCACAATGGTTGAACTAATGATATACATTCCCACCAACAGTGTAAAAGCATTCTTATTTCTCCACAGCCTTGTCAGCATCCATTGTTTCTTGACTTTTTAATAATCACCATTCTGATTGGCATGAGTTGGTATCTTTGTGGTTTTTATTTGCACTTCTCTAATAATTAATGATGTTGAGCCTTTTTTCATATGATTTTTGGCTGCATAAATGTCTTCTTTTGAGAAGTGTCTGTTCATATCCTTTGCCCACTTTTCGATGGGGTTGTTTGTTTTTTTCTTGTAAATTTGTTTAAGTTCTTTGTAAATTCTGGATATTAGACCTTTGTCAGATGGGTAGATTGCAAAAATTTTCTCCCATTCTGTAGGTTGCCTGTTCACTCTGATGATCATTTCTTTTGTTGTGTGGAAGCTCTTTGGTTTAATCAGATCCCTTTAGTTAATTTTGGCTTTTGTTGCCATTGCTTTTGGCATTCTCAACATGAAGTCTTTGCTCATGCCTCTGTACTGAATGGTATTGCTTAGGTTTTCTTCTAGGGTTTTTATGGTTTTGGATTTTACTTTTAAGTCTTTAATCTATCTTGAGTGCATTTTTCTATAAGATGTAAGGAAGGGGTCCAGTTTCTGTTTTCTGAATATAGTTAGTCAGTTTCCCCAGCACTATTTGTTAAATATGGAATCCTTTCCCTGTTGCTTGTTTTTGTCAGGTGTGTCGAAGATCAGATGGTTGTAGATGTGTGGTGTTATTTCTGAGGCCTCTGTTCTGTTCCATTGGTCTATATGTCTATTTTGATACCAGTACCATGCTGTTTTGGTCACTGCAGACTTGTAGTACAGCTTGAAGTCAGGCAGTGTGATGCCTCCAGCCATGTTCTTTTTGCTTAGGATTGTCTTGGCTATATGGACTCTTTTTTGGTTCCATATGAAATTTAAAGTAGTCTTTTTTTTCTAATTCTGTGAAGAATATCAGTGGCACTTTGATGAGAATAGAGTTGAATCTTTAAATTACATTGGGCAGTATGGCCATTTTCATGATATTGATTCTTCCTATCCATGAACATGGAATGTTTCTCCATTTGTTTGTGTCCTCTCTTACTCCCTTGAGTAGTGGTTTGTAGTTCCCCTTGAAGAGGTCCTCCACATCCCTTGTTAGCTGTATTTCTAGGTATTCATTTTCTTTGTAGCAATTGTGAATGGGAGTTCATTCATGATTTGGCTCTCTGCTTGTCTATTGCTGGTGTGTAGGAATGCTTGTGATTTTTGCACATCGATTTTGTATCTTGAGACTTTGCTAAAGTTGCTTATCAGCTTAAGGAATTTTTGGGCTGAGATGATGGGGTTTTCTAAATACAGAATAATGTCATCTGCAAACAAAGACAATTTGACTTCCTCTCTTCCTGTTTGAATATCCTTTATTTCTTTCTCTTGCTTGATCTCCCTGGCCAGAACTTCCAATACTATGTTGAATGGCAGTGGTGAGAGAGGGCATCCTTGTCTTGTGCCGGTTTTCAATGGGAATGCTTCCAGCTTTTGCCCATTTAGTATGATATTGGCTGCGGGTTTATCATAAATGGCTCCTATTCTTTTGAGATATGTTCCATCAATATCTAGTTTATTGAGAGTTTTTTTAAACATGACTGGATGTTGAATTTTATCGAAGGCCTTTCTTCGTCAATTGAGCTGATCATGTGGTTTTTGTCGTTTGTTCTGTTTGTGTGATGGATTATGTTTATTGATTTGTGTATGATGAACCAACTTTGCATCCCAGGGATGAAGCCTACTTCATCGTGATGGGTAAGCGTTATGATGTGCTGCTGGATTCGGTTTGCCAGTATTTTATTGAGGATTTTTGCATGGATGTTAATCAGGGTTATTGGCCTGAAATTTTCTTTTTTCGTTGTGTCTCTGCCAGGTTTTGGTATCAGGATGATGCTGGCTTCATAAAATGAGTTAGGGAGGAGTCTCTCCTTTTCAATTGCTTGGAATAGTTTCAGAAGGAACTGTATGAGCTCCTCTTTGTATCTCTGGTATAATTCAGCCATGAATCCATCTGGTCCTGGGCTTTTTTTGATTGGTAGGCCATTAATTACTGCCTCAATTTCAGAACTTATTGGTCTATTCAGGCATTTGACTTCTACCTGGTTTAGTCTTCGGAGGGTGTATGTGTCCAGGAATTTGTCCCTTTCTTCTAAATTTTCTAGTTTATTTGTGTAGAAGTGTTTATAGTATTTTCTGATGGTAGATTGTATTTCTGTGGAGTCAGTGGTGATATCCCCTTTATCATTTTTTATTGTGTCTATTAGATTGTTCTCTTTTCTTCTTTATTATTCTAGCCAGTGCTCTCTCTATTTTGCTAATTTTCTTAAGAAAACACCCCCTGGATTCATTAATTATTCTGGAGAGACATTTCCATGTCTCTATCTCCTTCAGCTCTGCTCTAACCTTAGTTATTTCTTGTCTTCTGCTAGGTTTTGGATTAGTTTACTTTTGCTTCTCTCATTCTTTTCCTTGTGATGTTACAGCATCAATTTGAGATCTTTCTAGCTTTCTGATGTGGGCATTTAGTGCTATACATTTCCCTTCTGATACTGCTTTAGCTGTGTCCCAGAGATTCTGGTACATTGTCTCTTTTTTGTCATTGGTTTCAAATAATTTCTTGATTTCTGCCTTAATTTCATTATTTACCCAGGAATCATTCAGGAGCAGGTTGCTCAATTTCCATGTAGTTGTACCATTTTTCAGTGAGTTTCTTAATCCTGAGTTCTAATTTGATTGCACTGTGGTCCGAGAGATTGTTTGTTATGATTTCAGTTCTTTTGCACTTGCTGAGGAGTGTTTTACTTCCAATTATGTGGCATACTTTAGAATAAGTGCTGTGTAGCACTGAGAAGAATGTATATTCTTGTTGATTTGGGGTGAAGAGTTCTGTAGATGTCAATTAGGTCCACCTGAGGCAGGGCTAGTTCAAGTTCTGAATATCCTTGTTAATTTTCTGTCTCATTAATCTTTCTAATATAGGCAATGGGGTGTGAAAGTCTCCCAGTATTATTATGTGGAAGTCTAAGTCTCTTTGTAGGTCCCTGAGAAGTTGCTTTATGAATCTGGGTGGTCGTGTATTGGGTGCATATATATTTAGGATAGTTAACTCTTCTTGTTTCATTGATCCCTTTACTGTTATGTAATGCCCTTCTTTGATCTTTGTTGGTTTAAAGTCTGTTTTGTTAGAGACTAGGATTACAACCTCTGGTTTTGTTTTGTTTTTGTTTTGCTTTCCATTTGCTTGTTAAATTTTCTTCCATCCCTTTATTTTGAGCCTATGTGTGTCTTTGCATGTGAGATGTATCTCCCGAATACAGCACACTGACGGGTCTTGACTCTTTATCCAATTTGCCAGTCTGTGT
>NW_012115633.1:2021114-2027516 GCF_000951035.1 Colobus angolensis palliatus | reverse complement strand
TTTTTTTTTTTTTTTTTTTTTTTTGAGACAGAGTCTTGCTCTTGTTGCTCAGGCTAGAGGCAGTCTACATCTTTTAACTGTGATATTTAGCCCACTTACATTTAAGATATGTGAATTTGATCCTGTCATCATGATGCTAGCTGGTTATTCTGCACAATCATTGAATACTTTCTTCACAATGTTTTTGATCTTTATATTTTTGTGTGTTTTTGCAGTGGCTGGTACTGGTTTTTCCTTTCCATATTTAGTGCTTCCTTCAGTAGCTCTTGCAAGGGAGGCCTGGTGGTGATGAAATCCCTCAGCATTTGCTTGTCTGGAAAGGATTTTATTTCTCCTTTGCTTCTGAATCTTAGTTTGCCAGGATATGAAATTCTAGGTTGAAAATTCTTTTCTGTAAGAATATTGAATATTGGTCCCCATTCTCTTTTTCCTTGAAGGGTTTCTGCTGGGAGATTGACTGTTAGTGTGATGGGCTTCCCTCTGTAGGTAACCTGGCCTTTTTTTCTGGCTACCCTTAATATTTTTTCCTTCATTTCGACCTTGGAGAATCTGATGATTATGTGTCTGGGGGTTGGTCTTCTTGTGGAGTACATTAGTGGTGTTCTCCATACTTCCTGAATTTGAATGTTGGCCTATCTTGCTAGATTGAGGACGTTCTCCTGGATAATATCCTAAAGTATGTTTTCCAACTTGGTTCCATTCTCCCGGTACTCCAATAAATCGTATGTTTAGTCTTTTTACATATTCCCATATTTCTCAGAGGTTTTGTTCATTCCTTTTTATTCTTTTTTCTCTAATTTTGTCTGAATGCCTTATTTCAGCAAGATGGTCTTCAAACTCTGATATATTTTCTTCTGCTTGGTCTATGTGGCTATTAATACTTGTGTGTGCATCATGATGTTCTCGTGCTGTGTTTCCCAGCTTCATCAGGTTATTTATGTTCCTTTCTAAACTGGTTATTCTAGTTAGCACCTCCTATAACCTTTTATCAAGGTTCTTAGCTTCTTTGCATTGGGTTGGAACATGCTGTTTTAGCTCAGCAGAGTTTGTTATTACCCACCTTCTGAAGCCTACCTCTGTCAACTTGTCCATTTCATCCTCCATCCACTTTTGTGCCCTTGCTGGAGAGGTGTTGAAATCATTTGGAGGAGAACAGGCACTGTGACCTTTTAGGTTTTCAGCGGTTTTTTTTTGTTGTTGTTGTTGTTAATTCTTTCTCATCCTCATGAGTTGGTCTAGTATTGATCTTTGAGGATGCTGACCCTTGAATGGTTTTTTGTAGGGACTTTTTTTGTTGATGCTGTTGTTGCTTTCTGTTTGTTTGTTTTTGTTGCAATTGTCAGGTCCCTCTTCTGTAGGGCTGCTGCAGTTTGCTGGAGGTTCACTTGAGGCACTATTTATCTGGTTAGGTCCTGTGCCTGGAGATGTTACTTGAGGAGGCTGGAAAACAGCAAATACAGGTGCCTGCTCCTTCCTCTGGGATCTCTGACCTTGAGGGGCACTGACCTGATGCCAGTAGGAATGGTCCTGTAGAGGGTGTTTGACAACCGCTGTTGGAAGGTTTCACCCAGTTGGGTGGCACAGGGAGCAGGACCTGTTAAGCAAATCATTTTGACTGTCCCTTGGTGGAGGGGGATGCGGTTCACTGGGGGGAAACACACTTGTCTGCACTGCCCAGATTCCTCAGACCTAGTAGGAGTAAAGACTAAGTGTGCTGATTCATAGAGACTGTGGCCACCCCTCTCCCTAAGGACTCAGGTACAGGGAGATCAGAGTTCTGTCCCTGAGCCCCTGGCTGGAATTCTTGAAGTTCCCGCAGGGAGGCCCCACTCAGTGAGGAGGGATGGGTCAAGGTTAGGCCTGAAGAGGCACTCTGTCTGCAGTCTGACACAGCCGGTGTGTTAGGGTGTGGGGCATACCTCTTGGGACCCAGCCATCCAGTCTGCCCAGCTCCAACAGGGGAAAAGCACAATCTGGAGCTATAGAGATGGCTGCCACTCTTCCCCTGCCCTGTGAGCTTAGTGTGTTAGGCAACTATCAGTCCCAGTGTTGGCTGTCGCCTCTCCCCTAAGGAGCTCAAACAACTTAGACTACAGGCAACTGCCACTGTGGTGCTGGTCACCCTTCCTTCTGGGAGCTGGACAGGCTTAAGCAAATTCTAGCTTAGTGGCTATTGAGAATCTGTGCAGCTCCAGGGTTGGGACCTTAGGCCCCGGTGGCATGGGCTCACCAGTTGGATCTTCTGAACTGTGGGTTGCAATTTTGTGGAAAAAGCACGTTTACCCAGGCTGGGTAGCATGCTTACTCACAACCTCTCTTGGCTGGGGGTTGGGGCCCCCCTGCCCCGTGTGGTTCTCAGGTGTTCCCCAGCACCACACTGCTCTTCCTTTCTCTCTGTGGGTCATGCCAGCTGCCTAGTCAGTTCTGATGACAGAATCTGTATACCTCGGTTGCCGGTGCAGGATTCACATGCTGTTATGGTTCATTTTGATGGGAACATCAGATTACCACTTATTTTAGTTGGCAATCTTGGCCCCACCCCAAATCTCTGTTTTTTATTAATCTTGTCAAAAGACTGAGATTGTCCATTAAGGTATTTCTAATGACTTCAGTTATACAGCTGAGTACACACAGTTACCCACCATAGTGATATGTGTTTATACATTTCACTTTTGACCGGTTTATGACTGCAGTTCATCTGTTTATAACTGTTATACCTATGCGACTGTCATTAGTATTCTTGAGTGTTTATGTTTGCAAAAATGTGTATGTTATTATTGCCTATTTTTGTGTAAAGTGGCCTATGAAGTGTTCTCTCATATTTTTATGTTTCTCAAGTAAATCCCCTTTTACAAATGTGATTAAATGTTTTTATAGAGGTTTTAAAATTATTTTTTCCAGAATTATATTTTGAGATTTCAACACTCAGGATTATGGCATTGGAGATTTTGTCTTTTGGGACTATGATCAGCTCCCATTCCTTAAAGATTCTGTTCATATGTGTAGAACATTCACTAGAAACTTATCTCTAGAAAGAATTACAGGTATTATCTAGTTCATTTGTGGCATCAGTCTGCTCAGTCTGTGTATTAGGCTGTTCTTGTATTGCTGTAAAGAAACACCTGAAGCTGGATAACTTATAAAGAAAAGAGGTTTAATTGGGTCATGGTTCTGCAGGCTGCATAGGAAGTGTGGTATCAGCATCTGCTTCTGGTGAGGCCTCAGGGAGCTTACATTAATGGAGGAAGGTGCAAGGGGAGCTGGCATCTCATGTGGCGAGAGTGGGGGCAACGGGCAGGGAGGTGCCACACACTTTAAAACAACCAGATCTCGGAGAACTCACTATGGCAAAGACAGCACCAAGCCATGAGGGATCTGCCCCTATGATCCAATCACCTCCCACCAGGCTCCACCTCCAACACTGGGGATCACAATTCAACATGACATTTGGAGGGAATAAATATCAAACCATATCGGGGTGCCATAACAGAGTACCACGGATTAGGTAACTTCAACAACAACAAAATGTTTTCTTATTGTTCTGGAGGCAGGAAGTCCAAGGTCAAGGTGCTGGCAGAACACCTCTCCTTGAGGCCTCACTCATTGGCTTGAAGACAGCTACCCCTGCTGGCTCTACACAAGTTGTTCCTCCGCCCCACTGGCTGATCTCCTTCCGTGACTCCTCCCCACCTTCTTAATCCCCAAGCTTTACATTGCCTTTATGCTTTGTCCTTGCTTGGTTCTCCCCTGTATTGCATCTCTACCTACTCCAAAAGAGACCCATCCAGTCTCATCGCTTGAAATGCCCCCTACATTCCGTTTTTAACTCCACCCTGAAGCTCTCCCCTAATTTCTGAATTGCTTTATACAGTTGAATTATGGATATTTGCATTGAATATCCTTTAGAAATTGAGAACTTAACTGGCCTGTCCGTACCTGATTACCTGACACTGTTCCTTAAGCCTCCCTGTCCCATGTTCTTCTCCATCCCAATTCAAGCCACTGTCTGTTTTGACTGGGATTATTGCAATTGTCCTCTAACTGCCCTTGCTTCCTCCAGCCACAGCAGTCCTAGTAAAATGACAGTCAGATGAAAATCACACATTGGCTCTGCTTGCTCAGAGAAACACTGTATTAGTCAGGGTTCTCTAAAAGGACAGAACTAATAGGATATATATATATATATATATACTCACATGATCACAAGATCCCACAATAGGCCATCTACAAGCTGAGGAGCAAGGAAGCCACTCCGAGTCCCAAACCTGAAGAACTTGGAGTCTGATGTTTCAGGGCAGGAAGCATCCAGCACAGGAGAAAGATGTAGGCTGGGAGGCTAAGTCAGTCTATTCTTTTCACTTTCTTCCACCTGCTTTTTGTTCTGGCTGCACTGGCAGCTGATTAGATTGTGTCCACCCAGATTAAGGGGGGCAGTCTGTCTTTTTCCCAGTCCACTGACTCAAATGTGAATCTCCTTTGGCAACATCCTTACAGACATACCTAGGAACAATACTTTGCATCCTTCAATCCAATCAAGTTGACACACAGTATTAACCATCACAAACACCCATGCCTTTCTGTGAGCTGCAGGACCTCCACCATGTGCCCGAACCTGTTCTCCAAGGCTCCCCACACTTCGCTGTCCTTCCTCTCTGCATGCTCTGCTCCACTCACTGACCTGGTGTTCCTCCAGCCTCAGGGCTCTTGTACAAGTTATTCTTTCTGGAAATGTCTAGGAATTCTCTTCCCCTTCCATGTGCACACAGCTGGTCCACACAGATGAGTCTTTGCCTTCTGATTTCTTTGGTTGTGTGCCTCTCCCTAAGAACTTCCTCGGCCCTTCCAGGACATGAGTTCTGCTTCTTAATTTCCCCTCAGCATTTGTCCACACATTCCTATCGTGCATACCATATAATATAACCCGTCAACTTTATGCATTTCTTCACATTTTGACAACTCTGGAATCAGAATGCTCTAATAATCCATAGCATTTTAGCTAATCTGTTATTATTTAATGTTTTTCTTTCTTTGTTGCACCTTAAAAGATAACATCTTAGCTTTAATGAAACAGAGGATTTGTTTATCTTGGTATCAGTCTTTCTCTTTGAGAGAGAAGGATTGTTGTCATTTTGTCTTCTGTTTTATTGCTAACAATCAATGTAAGACTTGATAATCAATGAATCAGTACTAATCATAGAAGACAGTTTTTGAGCAATGGTCCTCTCATCTTAGGAAGCTTTATCTAGGGGAGAGAGAATTGAATTACAGTGATAACCAGAAAGATTTTCAGTGTTTTAGGTGAAAATTATTAAGGCTCATGTCCAACTGAAGTGGATGACAAAAGGGAGGGGACACATATTTAAAAAACAGAATCAACTGTACTTTGCTCCTCCAGATGCCGAGGAAATGAGGCAATGCAAGATCCCAAAGATGGCTGAGATTTAAGCTGGGGGAAGATGATGACTTTCCTTCAGGAGATGGGGGATGGTAGGAGGAGTACATTTTTTGAGAGAAAAGACAAACATGTTGATTTTAGTTAAAATTGATTTCATTTCCTAGCTAAATACTGTATTTAAGATGGTAATACTCAGAGGATAGAGTGTAAGCTTTGTAATAAAAATATGCACTGGGGAAAATCAGGCTGTAGTTGGCAATTTACAACAAAGTGTCAAAAATGAAAAAGTGATACTATCAGCTTAGTCAGGGATGTATGGACTGCAAAGAATGGAAATGCACCTGAGCTAGTCTGGATGGAAAAGAAATTTGTTAAAGGACAGAAGGACGCCTGTAGAGGACTGCGTGCTCACAAACGAGAAGTTCCCGATAAGCCCTGCTCTTGCAGACAAAGCAGGACGGTCCTTCTCTGCAAACAGGAAGGGCAAAGGAGCCAGCAGTAAACAGTGGGCTCTGGGAACTGGTCAATGTTTACTGATCTTGGGAGTCAAGGAAAGGTCAGAGAAGCAACACATGCCCCATGACTTGGTAACATTCCACAAACGGCTGTATAAAATAAAGCAGAGTGTGCCGTTCGGCGCGGCCGCCATGTATGTCTTGTCCTGTGTCATCTTGTGTGTTCATTCCTTTGTTTAGGAAACACGCGGACCCCAACAACTGGCGCAGCGAGCAGGGTCCGTGGCTCCATGAGAGCAAGAAACCGGAGGGGGAACACCCCGGGCAGGCGCGGGGAGACCGCGGGCAGGTAAATAAATAAGAAGGGGGACCCATGGGATAATTATGGGGAATTTCCACCTCTCTGGCCTCAGAATATTTACGGCTGTTTCAAGGACTGTTGCTGTCTATAGGAGCAGAAGTGAAAGAAAAGACTTTGAAGTGATTGTTTGCCCATGTTGAACAACATTGTTACTGGTTTCAGTATCAGACTAAAGTGCAGCTGAATCGGAG
>NW_012115633.1:2017950-2020039 GCF_000951035.1 Colobus angolensis palliatus | reverse complement strand
AATATGTTAGAGCTTGTGCTGGTGTTAGAGGGGCTATTCATAATGCTCAGTTATTTGCTGGAGCCCTATCTAAAGCCTTAAAAGAAAATAACAAACAAGGTATTTGCTTTCAATGTGGTAAACCTGGACATTTCAAGAAAAAATGTCATAAAAAATTAAACACTTTTATCCCTCAAGGCAGAAAGCTGCCTTCAGAGGTGTGCAAACATTGTGACAAAGGTCCACATTGGACAAATAAATGTCATTCCCAAACTGATAAAAGTGAAAATTTACTGTCTCCTCTCTCAAAAAACAGGAGCCGGGGCCCACAGACTTGGGGCCACAACAATTATAATGCAAGCCTACCACAATATCCAGTGAACAATGGCCTACAACATCAAGGAACAAATTCAAGTCCTCCTTAAGAATACCACCCCTTACCCCAGTTTCCCAGCTTTATACAGCAACTAAACAGAGTGCCACTGCTGACTTAGCTATTATTCAGCCTTATACCTTGTCTCCTAATGGAGGAGTATATAAATTAACTACTGGAGTGTGTGGCCCTTTGCCAAAAGGACATGTAGGACTTTTGTTAGGTCAAAACAGCAGTACTATACGGGGGTTAATGGTAATTTCAAAAATTATTGATCCTAATTTTACTAATAAAATTCTAATTATGGTACAAGTCTCACAATTTATGTGCCTAGAGGCAGGGGAATGTATTGCACAATTACTTTTATTGCCTTTTTTTCCATTCCTATCTAGAGAGGTATCTTGACAGGGAGGGTTCGGTACACAGAAAAAACCATTTTTTAGGAGACTTTAGTTTCTGATCAAAAGCCCTTATGTTCATTGCACATTAATGAAATAGTTTTTAAAGGGTTAATTGACACAGGGACAGATGTGTCTATCATTTGTTTAAATCAGTGGCCTATACAAAAAAACAAACAAACAAACAAACAAAAAAAACAAGTTTCAGTTACACTCACTGACTTGGGTGCTGCTTCTATGGTTTATCAAAGCATAAAACCTTTAACCTGTGTGGGTCCTAAAGGTCAACAAGGTCAAATTTTTTTTATATTGTTCCTATCAATATTAATCTTTGGGGACAAAATCTTTTACAATTGGTGCTTTTTAAAACATTCCTCATATTTCTTCAGCTGCCAAAAATATGATGTTCAAAATGGGCTACAATCCTTTAAACTCATAGGCCACTGTTCACCAGCCTCAAGCTGTGCAATTAAAGTGAAAAACTACCACTCCTGTTTGGGTGAAACAGTGGCCATTATCTAAAGAAAAACTTGGGGCTTTAAAAAAGTTAGTCAAAAAACAATTGGCCGAGGGGCATATAGAGCCAAGTACTTCTGCATGGAATTCCCCTGTCTTTATCATGTTAAAAAAAAAAAAAAAAGTAAAAAATGGCATTTATTAACTGATCTTAAAACTGTAAATGTTTACATTCAACCTATGAGGAGTTTACAGCCTGGTCTTCCTAATCCCACCCTTATCCCACAAAGTTAAAAATTAATGATTATAGATCTCAAAGATTGTTTTATCTCTATTCCATTACAACCTCAAAATTATAAAAAGTTTGCCTTTACTATTCCTAAATATAATAATGGGCAGCTCACTCAAAAATATCAGTGAAAGGTTCTTCCCCGGGGTATGCTTCATAGCCCTACTTTATGTCAAAAATTCATACATAGGACTTTAAATCCTGTAAAAATCAGTTTCCAACTGTGTTAATTTATCATTATATGGATAATATTTTATTGGCTACCCCTAATGTAACCCTCCAAAATCAAGTTTTTGAGGTTTTACAGCAACAGTTAATTCATTATAATTTACAAATATCTCCTGAGAAGGTACAAACTCAGTTCCCCACTCAATATTTGGGGTATCTATTGGCTAAAAAACAAATCTGCCCACAAAAGGTTCAAATTAGAAAAGATCAACTTGTGACCCTTAATGATTTTCAAAAATTGTTGGGGGATATTAATTGGCTTTGTCCCATCTTAGGTATTCCTATTTATAAATTACAACATTTGTTTACTACCTTGGAAGGAAATTCGGATTTAAACAGTTCTCGACAATTATACCCTACTACAAA
>NW_012115633.1:2004255-2016919 GCF_000951035.1 Colobus angolensis palliatus | reverse complement strand
TATTTCTTCTTTTGGTTGTTTAAAATATGTTCATCATATAATTAATACTTGGTCACACTTCCAATGGGCTACACCATTACCCTCTAAAAAAGCTAATTCTGTTATTATTCACTTACTTACTTTACAGTTATAGGAGTTCCTACTAAATTAAAAACTGACAATACTCCTACTTGTTACTCTCACAAATTGACTGCCTTCCTCTCTTCATACCACCTTCGTCATTCCACTGGTATTCCATTTAACAGTCAAGGTCAATTATTTAAAAAGCTAATACTACCTTAAAATTACAACTTTTAAAACAAACAGGGGGAAATGGACGAGATTCCCCAAAACATCAAATTCTGAAAGCTCTTTTTATACTTTAAATTTTCTTAACTATTGGCGCCAATTACAGCAATCTGCAGCAGTGAAACATTTTCAACAACCACTAAAAAAGCCACAAGCTAACAATTTGTGGGTGTACTATCCTTCATTACAAGGCCAATATTTAAAAGGAAAAGTTTTACAATGGGATCGAGGTTATGCTCTCGTTCGTACAGGTGCCAGAGACGAGTGGTTCCCATCCCGATGGTTGAAGCAGTGCCATGGCGAAGAGGAGCTGGCCAGAGGACTTCCTGGTGGCATTTCAAAAATTAAATTTGAGCACTCAGAAAACCTTCACCTTCAAAACTCGACGAGCGGAACCCCCAACATGGGGTCAGCTGAAAAAGCTTACTCAAGAAGCTAAAGGGGTTGTTCAACAAGCTAGACAGCACAAAACCTCACTGACCTTATTTCTGGCTATGCTAGCTGTAGTAAATTGCCAGATAACAGCTGGAGAATTCACATATTGGGCTTATATTCCCTTTCCACTCATATCAAGGTGTGGCCTGGGAAGACAAAGAAGTTTTAGTATTTACTAATGATACTGCTTGGATGCCATCACCTTTTTAAAATCAGGATCCTGAGTTTGACATGGGTATAATAAATAGTTCATATCAATTTGGGGTGAAAGGGTTACCTATATGTCTTGGGAACAGTACACATTGTTTACATACTTCTCATGAGGCTTGGGCTGTGCGCTATAATCATAGTCACATTGCTGCCTTTACTATAATTGTTGTTACTCAGAGTTTTAAATATAATCACACTGCTCTGCTTAACAAAACCTTGCCTACTACATTATCCTTATGTCCTATTCCTGACGTGTCCGGAGGTGTTTCCCAATTAAAGTGGACTAGATGTGAAAGAAGTAGACCACGATTATTATTAGAGGTAAAAGGTAGGAATTACAGATACCTTGTCACTGACTGAAGTGTGCATGGAGATTTTCAGACTAAGTTTAGCCACATTAGCCTACGATGACATAGAAATAATCACAGCATTTATGCTGATGGTAATGAAACTATTATTTGGCATGATGGTGGCTTGTCACCCCCTATGCCACATTTGGCCAACACCTCACAAATACAAAGTCATATATAAAAGTTACTAGCTACGGACAAACCAATGTCTACTTTTATGGGAAACATGTCTTTAAATACCACTAATCTTTCTAATCCTTTCTATATATCTTTACATCGAAACAGATCTAGATATGTCATTGTTTGTGTTAAAAAACCTTACTTGTTGTTAACGAGAATCTTTAAATGGGATAATAATACAGGAGTAGTTAACTGTATGGGCAATTGTACATTTTTAAGCTGTATAAATACTACTTGGTGGCATAATAATTGGAATGAGGCTTACTCCAATATATATATATTAAGAGCTAGAAAAAAAAAAAAAAAAAGAAACCTGGTTACCTGTAAACTTGACATGCACCTGGAGTGAATCTACTGGGGTTACTCAAATTTACAAAGTAATGCAAGATCTTGTCCACCGCAGCCGAAGAGTGGCTGGGATCGTCGTGACAGCAGTGGCGGGACTTGTGGCCATTGCTTCCACCACCACTGTTGCTGGACTGGCGTTACATCAGAGTATCCAAAATGCAGAGTTCGTGCAACAATGGCTTGAACAATCTCACTTGCTGTGGCAACAACAATGAGACATCGATGCTCATTTGACTGAATGAGTAGATAACTTAGAACAAGTGGTTTCTTGGACAGGGGATCAGCTGACAGTGTTAAATACTCGAGCCTTGTTAAAATGTGACTGGAATACCACTCAATTTTGTATTACCCCTGTTCCTTTTAACAACACTGTACATAATTGGACAAAGATAAAAAGGCTTTTAATTGGCCATAATAATCTTTCCCTAAAAATACAAAAACTAACACACAATATTTCTAAAACGTTTCATAATCAGTTACCATTACTGACTGGCATAGATTTAACGACTGGTATTGCACAAAGCTTGAACACTTTAAACCCAATGAGTCCTATAAAAACTTTACTGACTTCTGTTTCTAGTAATGTATTGATTGTTGTTTTTGCCTTTGTCATTTTCACAGTCTGCTGGAAACAGTGCCAAAGGGCAAACACCGAATCCCAGTGAGCCCAACATGTGATAATGGTTTTGAAAGAAATTCAAACCTGTAAATAAAGAAGGGGGAGATGTAGAGGACTGCGTGCTCGCAAACGAGACGTTCCCGATAAGCCCTGCTCTTGCAGACAAAGCAGGACGGTCCTTCTCTGCAAACAGGAAGGGCAAAGGAGCCAGCAGTAAACAGTGGGCTCTGGGAACTGGTCAATGCATGCCCCATGACTTGGTAACATTCCACAAACGATGGTATAAAATAAAGCAGAGTGTGCCGTTCAGCGCGGCTGCCACATATGTCTTGTCCTGTGTTGTCTTGTGTGTTCATTCCTTTGTTTGGGAAACACGCGGACCCCAACAGACGCCCAAAAGAAAAGAAAGGCCATCAGGCTTTTGGAAAGGAAATCAGTGGTGTGGCGCTAAGGACTGTGGATTTAGAAACCAGAATGCCCCTGTTCAGCTGTATGCAGTCCTACCTGGGCTGCCTGTACGGCCTGGCTTCTGCCTCCTGCTTCTCTCAATTTGTGTCAGTTCCACCCCATGCACTCCCCACCACATTGCTTTTTCTCTCTCTCTCCCTGAGCTGTTTTCAACCAATTGCACTCTGCATCTTGGTTTAACTAACAATTTGACACACCCCAGGTGCTCCCTTTTACTCTCAATTATACATTCATTGGAGAGAGAATTGAGTTTGGCCATGGGTGATCTGGTGTTCATCTTGGCCATCAGCTTTAGCTGCAAGGGTGGGGTCAAGGAGTACACCACAGTGTCCGGAATTGGTGGGTTCTTGGTCTCACTGACTTCAAGAATGAAGCTGCAGACCCTTGTAGTGAGTGTTACAGTCCTTAAAGATGGTGTGTTGGGAGTTTGTTCCTTCAGACATTCAGATGTGCCTGGAGCTTCTTCCTTCTGGTGAGTTCATGGTCTCGTTGTCAGGAATGAAGCTGCAGACCTTAGTGGTGAGTGTTGCAGCTCATAAAGGCAGTGTGGACCCAGAGAGTGAGGAGCAGCAAGATTTATTGCAAAGACCAAAAGAACAAAGCTTCCACACTGCAGACGGCCACCCCAACCTGTTGCCTCTGCTGGCGCTGGCAGCCTGCTTTTATTCCGTTATCTGACCCCACCCACATCCTGCTGATTGGTCCACTTTACAGAGAGCTGATTGGTCTATTTTACAGACAGCTGATTGGTCCGTTTTGACAGAGTGCTGATTGGCACCTTTACAATCCTTGAGCTAGACACAGTGCTAGGCAGAAAAGTTCTCCAAGTCCCCACTAGCTTAGCTAGATACAGAGTACCAGTTGATGTATTTACAAACCCTGAGCTAGACACAGAGTGCTGATTGGTGTATTTAGGATCCTCTAGCTAGACATAAAAGTTCTCCAAGTGTTGGTGTATTTAGGATCCTGTAACTAGACATAAAAGTTCTCCAAGTCGCCACCAGGCTCAGGAACCCAACTGGCTTCACCTAGTGGATCCTGCACCCCAGCTGCAGGTGGAGCTGCCCGCCAGTCCCCAGCTGTGCCTGCACTCCTCAGCCCTTGGACAGTGAATGGGAACAGGCGCCACGGAGCAGGGGGCGAGGCCTCTCGGGGAGGCTGGGGCTGCCTGGGAGCCCACCGCAGGTGGGGAGCTCAGACGTGGCAGGCTGCAGGTCCCAGGCCCTGCCCTGCGGGAGGCAGCTAAACCCTGCGAGAATTTGAGTGCAGCCAGCCCAGGTGGGCCTGCACTGCTGGGGGACCCTGCGCAAACTCGGCAGCTGCTGGCCCAGATGCTAAGCCCCTCACTGCCCTGGGCTGTCTGCCCCAGCCAGCCACTCTGTCTGCAGGCCGAGGAGCCAGCCCCCGCCTGCCAGAACTCGCACTGGCCTGGGAGCCCCTCAGGCAGCCCCAGTTCCCACCCGTGCCTCTCCCTCCACACCTCCCAGCAAGCAGAGGGAGGAGGCTCCGGCCTCAGCCAGCTCAGAGAGGGGCTCCCACGGTGCCATGGCGAGCTGAAGAGCTGGCTCCTCAAGCTCCGCCAGAGTGGGCTGCGGAGGCGAGGAGGTGCTGAGAGTGAGGGCTGCTAGCACATTGTCGCCTCTTACCATGAGGCTGTGTCCTATCACAATGGGGGAGGCAGGCCCTTCTCCCAGAGCGCATGCACCACCACACCCTAGGAATCCATATTAGTGTGTGTACATCACAGCCACATGTGCTTAATAGTAAAATTCAAACACTAAATTTGATGTGAGTCCCTTCCATGCCTGGCCCTCTGTCCGCTTAGGGAGACAGAGCCCAGGCCCTGGTTCCTGTGCTCACACCTTGCACTGTGCGCAGAGGGACACCTGCTTCTGCACTTTAAGACTGATATGTCTACAGTTTTTGGAAATATGTTAATAGCAGTAGATATAGTACTCACAGAGCTTCCCTTTTTCATAGCTGCATAAAATTCAGTTTTCCATTGTTTTCACTATTTATTAATTTATTTTGCTGCATGAATGTGATTACGTTATTCTTGTCATTTTCTGGACTTAGAACTGCTGTATCAAAGGGACTATGCATTTAAGTATTCTGTGGTTATACTACCCTCCTAAGGGAATGTGCATGAGATAATGTATTCTGTCTACCTTGCTGTTAATATTCTGTAATATCAAACTTTTAGAGCTTTGCTAATATAGGTTTAAAAAGCTGATTTTAAAAATCTCAATGTTTTTAATGAGGAATGAGCTTATTTTATTTTTAAACACTGCTATCCTTTTGTTAGTAATGATTGAATGAACTATTTCCTTAGCATATAGAATATAATGTCTTATAAATATTATAAATATAAACACATGGTAGGTTAGCTAAAATTATTTGTAATTGGTATTCTTTATATGATACAGAAATTTATTTTTATAGTTGCGTTCAATTTGTCAAAATTTTCTTTTATGACCTCTGGATTTTATGTTTTTCTTAGAAAGGACTATAATATAATCAATGCTTATATTTAAATTATTTAATATTATAAATGTTTAAAGTGTTATAGCTTATATACATTAATATTTAAATTACCCAAGTTACTAAAAGTTTCCACCCAATAAAATATTTAATTCTTTTAAAATATAAATTTGAATTAACATTAGCAGCCTAGCTATAGGAAACTAGTTAATTAAGTACAAAAAGACCTCCCAAATTGTTCACCTTCTCAAAAGTTTTATGAAATATTTAATTATTTCAAAGGTCTTAGTCTCTTTAAATTTTTTTTAAGACTGTGTGATCTAATACCCACCCACCCCTCCCCTCACCTCCCTGCTATTCTCCCTCCTTCATTCCTCTTCATTCCTTCATATTTATCTTTGTTAGTCATAGACATAAAAACATATTTTTATTGATAATATTCTTATCAATAGGGATAAGAAAAGGATAAGGACAATGAAAAGGAAAAGGCTATTCATTTTCATCTCTATTTTCTCACACCCATTTCTCCTCAATTTAATAAAATCTTCAAGAAGTGATTTGTTTTTAATTGCACATTTCAAAGAATATATCTGGAAAGTTTAAATGTTTGCAAATGGAACATAGAGACTTAAACATTTTATAAAATGTGTGCTATTCAAATTAAATAGCTTATATTGAAATTCAACGTATTATAATATGCCACAAATCGCTAAAATCAAGTAATCATTCATTTCACAATTCAGTGGGAATGCCATAATTTAACATAACCTGGTTTAAACACATACAGAGTCCCTTTAGGATGATTTAAGTATATATAAATATCTCCCAGGGAGCATTACATCTTTTACTTAAGATTTGAATAGCTTTTTATCTCTTCTGTGTCAGATAAATGCTCTTCATTTGAAAGTTGTTTTTTTTTTTAATTTACATATAAGCTTTGTTTAATAAATTACTTTCAGTTTTCAGGAAATAAAACCAAGAAAAATAAATGTTTTTATTGTTGTTAGTTACAAAGGCTATCATAGAACTTTTTTTTGTTTAAATGTTCCACTGAGGTTTTGTGTGTTTATTTACTTATTCTAACAAAAAGATTATAGGTTCCTAACGTTTGAAGTATTTGGGGAGAGGAAATTCTTTTACATTTTTTTCTTCTTGTAGCAATGAGACGTGAAGCTGGCTGGGCTTCTGGGTCCGGTGGGGACTTGGAGAACTTTTCTGTCTAGCTAAAGATTTGTAAACACACCAATCAGCACTCTGTAAAAACGCACCAGTCAGCCCGCTGTGACTAGCTGAAGGTTTGTAAATGCACCAATCAGCACTCTGTAAAAACACACCAATCAGCGCTCTGTGTCTAGCTAAAGGTTTGTAAATGTACCAATCAGCACTCTGTAAAAACGGACCAATCAGCACTCTGTAAAATGGACCAATCAGCAGGATGTGGGCAGGGCCAAATAAAGGAATAAAAGCTGGCCAGCTGAGCCAGCAGGGGCAACCTTCTGTTTCAAGTTTTGGAAGCTTTGTTTTTTCGCTCTTCATAATAAATCTTGCTGCTGCTCCTTCTTTGGGTCCGCACTATCTTTATGAGCTGTAACACTCACCCAGAGGGTCTGTGGCTTCACTCCTGAAGTCGGCAAGACCAGGAACCTAAGAACAAACAACTCCGGATGCACCACCTTTAAGAGCTGTAACACTCACTGCAAATGTCCGTGGCTTCAGGCCTGAAGTCAGTGGGACCACAAACCCACCGGAAGGAACTCCGGACACATCTGTACATCTGAAGGAACAAACTCCGGACACACCTTCTTTAAGAACTGTAACAGTCACCCTGGCCTGCAGCTTCATTCTTGAAGTCAGGGAGACCAGGAATCCATTGGAAGGAACCAATTTTGGACGCAGCAAGAAATTTGAGTTATTTAATTCTTCAGACAAATGATTATGACTACCAATGAAAAGTGAGTGTAGACTCAGCCAAACATTGTGTGTAATAAATCACCCAGGCTCTAAGCTACTTCTCACAGCATGAGTCAGTATCTCCCCACATTCCCCACCTCGCTGGATGTTAAAATACATTGTCACAGCTTCTTTTGAATACACACCCAGAATCTTACCGTCGAGGTGGAGAGGGTGCATTTTGCATAAGCATACACTTGCTGTGAAGCACGTTGGGGTTTGGGAGCCAGTGCTTCAGGTTCATGCTTTCTGGAACGTCATATTCTTGTGGAGGGCACCTGCAAAGTGGCCCACTGCATGCAGAAAGGAAGGATGGGTTTTTACATTTACGTCCATTTCTACATTATTATTTTAAGGTTTGGGTTTTGCATACATTTAATAATGCATTCAACAGACTTGAGCAAGTACATTTATGAAGAATTTGATGTATATTTGTAGTGTACACTCAACACATTTTCAGAGTTCACTTGAGAGATCATTGAAGATTCATTTTAGTGTGATCCCAGCTTAAATTATTGGAGATTTAGATTGGAAGTAACTGGATAATTACCTTAAAGTAATAGCTCATTTTGCATACACAGTCTAAATGTTAGCAGTAAATATTGAATTCTGTTTCATCCTGGGGTTAAAGAAATAAGATCACTCACTCTATATTACCTCTGGGTAACTTCAATTTTCTTTGAAGTTTTAGTGCAATGTTATAACTACTGGATCCAAAGACCAAATTTTTAAAGAAATATCTTTTTGTACCTCCTTTTCAATGGATCCTGAACATCTCTGCATGGAAGCTTTGTAACTTGGATACAGTCATCTCCAGGGGTTATTGGTGATAACTTGGGTTTCTGATTTAGAAATTATCAATGGCAGTGTTATCAATCTGCTCTCCTTTCATGAAAGAATCTAAAAATATAAAGCAGTCACAGAAATGACAATATACTTGGTAACCTTGTGCAACTAGGAAACTCTCACAATGCTATAAAATTTAGGGGTAGACAAACTTACTGCTGCTTGATCAGATGTCAGCAACCAGCTATTTGTCGAACAATGACTTTTAAACTAGAATGACACAAATTCCCTTTCATTCCATCCTTAGGGGCATTCTGTCAGCTCCAGAGCTCTCCTTTTGGCATACATGGGGAACATTTCTCTAGCTTCTGTCCTTCCTGTTTTGTGATTTGTACATAGATGAAGATCACTCTGGATCATGCTCTGGCAAAACATCCTTACCTTGTTAAGAGTGTATGTAGAATCCCTTTCATAGTTTAAATCAGATTTCTGCAGCAATAGGCAGCCTGGCTCAGCAGAGAGCCTGGAGAGATTGGAGTTATGAGGTATTCATTTAAGTCTCATCTATACTATGCCGATACCTGTTATTTGTTGTGATACGTCCTTGCAATGTGATCAGCTTTCAGAAAATGATGCACTCTTGCTGAAAGGCACCTTTGAGCATCACTGCTGAGCTGGATGTTTGTGCAACCCTAGTGGAAGGTAATCTGGCAATATATATCACAATTACAAATATGTATTCCTTTTATCTAAGGAGTAATGTTTGCTGGTTCTGTGGTGTACATACGCCCAACAAGTATGGTTTCAGGCTTCCCACAGGACAACATTGATGGCAGAGCTGGAAGGAATTGGTTCAGAAGACACATGTCACTCTGGCTATTTGAGCTCAGCTCCCCTTTCTGGAAAAGGCAAGGTTAAGGTAAGGTGATTCCCCAGTTTCTCGTTATCATCAGCATGTCTTCCTAAGCCTGGGAATACTATTCAAAATATTTAGCAACTCTTGTGGCACAGGTGTTGGCCAATCAGATTGGTCCCTGGTTACAAATCCCTGGGCTCCTTGTGGAGGGCCCTGCTGAAGGTCAGCCCTACCAGCTCCTATGGAAGGCCCCACCGCACTGTGGTTGGTGTCTCAGGTGTCTTTCCTGGAATAGTTTGGGGCATATACTAATACTAAAATACTAACATATTATTTTCCTTCGATTGTTTCAACAGATGATGGCATGTTACACACCCTCTACAAGATCTTGGTCTTTATCTACTTAACATATTTTGCCTGCCATTCTATTGTTCCACATGAGTGCAAACATGTGTTCCTGTCTTGTCTTATATTTATTTATTTACAGTTACACAGTATTTTCAGTATTCTCTGGCTTGATCATAATTTATTTAAACAGTGCTGTATTGATGAACACAAGTAGATTTCAATTTGCTACTTATTTGAAGTGATGAAGTGAAGAAATTTGGACATATATTGATTCATATTTTTGATAAATAATCAAAAGGTACATGTGGGTTAAATACCCAGAGGTAAGATTACTGGGACAAAAGGAATATTCATTTGCAATTAGGATATATATTGCCAGATTTCCTTCCCCAAGGGTTGCACAAATATCCGGCCCACCAATGATGATCAAAGACGCCTCTCACCAACAGAGTACACCATCAGACTTTAGAGTGCAAATTTGGTGGATGAGAGACAGTATTTCAGTGTGGCATTAGCTAGAAATGCACTAGTTGAGATTGAGACTTCTTTTGTTTAAGACACGTTTGCATTTCCTGCTCTCGGAACTCTGTTTTCATCTCCCTTTTTTTAAAAAAAAATTATTCCCACTGAATTATTGGTCGTTTTCTAACTAAAGTGCTATATATTGAGGATGTTAGTATTTTGTGATTGAATGGTAAATATATTTTTCCTAGCTTGTCATGTGCCTTTTTTTTTTTTTGATGGAGTCTCACTCTGTAGTCCAAGCTGGAGTGCAGTGGTTCAAAGTGTCTGTTTTTTTTTTTTTTTTTTTTGAGACAGGGTTTTCTTCTGGCACCCAGGCTGGAGTGCAGTGGCATGATCTCAGGTAACTACAGCCTTGACCCAACTGGGCTCAAGTGATCTTTCCACCTCAGCCTCCTGAGGAGCTGAGACTCCTCACGGTGTGAGCCACCATGCCTGACATCTTTTGTTTGTCTTTGGTGTTTTATGCTGTGCAAAGTTATCATTTGATTTAGTACAGTTTATCAGTGTTTTTCCTTTTATGGCTTTGCATTTTGAGGCAGAATTAGAAAGACCTTTCCCACTCTGGGGTTATAAATAATTCTCTTTCTTTACAGAATGATTATTGTACCAGGACTATGTATTTCTTTCCAGGTCTGTGAGACTGGCTGGACATTTAGATCTACTGTATGGCGTTGTCATTTTGTGAAAGCCTGGGAGAAGAGGAGGATGCAAATAATGAGTTCAAATTACAAATACAGTAAGTAGAATGAATGTATGTGGCAGTAGATAATGGTAATGTTAGTAGTAATCCCAAGGCTGAAAGTTAAAAAATTATATGCGTGATTAGTTCTTATTCTATGCCAGATAGTGCCCTGAATAATTTACATGGCTTATCTAATTAAATTCTCAAGTAGCCTCATGGTTATTACTCTTTACAAATGAGAACACTGAGGCTTAGACAGGCTAAGTCTAACATCACATAGCTGTTAAGTGTTGACCTTGAGCAAGATCCAGGTCTGCCTGGCTTCAGTGGCATTACTCATGGCCGGGCTCCCACAGTCCCATGGAACAGTGAAGCTTCTTTCTTCTCTGATTGGTCTTGTGAGGTCTAGGGATTCCCAGGAGAGGCAGAATGTGCAGTAGGCAGGGCTGGTTGTAGGGAGTGGGGTGAAGGTGCCAGATGCTACCCATTGTAGAGAGAAAGAGAAAATTGGGAGATTGTGAAAGTTTGGCGGGACACTTAATCTCTGGACAATGTGTAGAATAGCTTCTGCACTTTTGAGATAGGACACTGATACTGTTTCTGGAGAAAGTGTTTTAGGTTTATGTCAACTAGCTTGGGGAACATGGAATGAGGGTTCTAAATTTTTCCTTCTTCCCTCCCTCCCTCCCTTCCTGCCTTCCTTCCTTCCTTCCTAAATGGTATCCTATGAATATATTTAATCCCAGAGACAATTCAACAACACTGGATAAAATACCAATTCACTTTCTGAATTCTAAAAAATTAAGTAGGGATCAAAAATAGGGAAAGAGGGAGAGCGAGAGCTAGCCTATTTGCACATAAAAAGTGCCAAGTGCAAGTTGTTTACTTGCAATCACAACCACGAAGGTCCCACAAGCCAAGAGTTAATTATATAAATTATTAAGATGAGCCAAGGTCTTGTAAAGAACAAAGTTAGGAATAGAGGTGCTCCCCTTTGACTATGAGGCTGATCTGTATGGAGTGCTATTGTTCACCTTTATAAGGTATCCAAAGCTCAATCCCTATCAAAACAGTTTCTTTAAGAGTGATAGGGTATATAGACAAGGTATTCAACATTGTTAAAATACTTGAAAACCACACATGTTGCTCAACTTACAGTGGGGAGCCAAACATTTCTGTGTCTCAGTTGAGACCATCTACATGTAGCTACAATAGTGCAAGATTGATGGACATTCAATAGAAACTGTACTACAAGTATGCATTATTTGAATGCATGAGAACCATTCTATTTTTCACTTTAAGTACAGTATTCAGTAAGTTACATGAGATATTCAGCACTTTCTTAAGAAATAGGCTTTGTATTAGATAATTTTGCCCACCTGTAGGCTAATGTAAGTGTTCTGAGCACGTTTAAAATAGTTTCAGCTAAGCTATGATGTTCAGTAGGTTAGGTTTATTAAACACAGTTTTGACTTATGATATTTTCCAATTTTAATGGACTTGTCAGGATATACTGCCATTATAAGTTGAGAAACATCTGTATGTGTTTCTATCCTGCTATATATGTAACTGAACCAAACAGGAATAAATATTAATGATAAGGAACAAGAATTCAGTTACATGTTTTTGTTCATTCTAATGAGCATTACAATGCCAAATTTCCATATATGATGATGGATATGTGTAAATTCATGTCCAACATTCTCAATTGTAAATAAAAGTATATTTTATGTTTAAAATCTTTGATAGAGAGTTGTTTCTTAATTATGAAAATTGAGGAGAAATATCAAAGAAAAAATCCTAAGTGACAGTGTATGTTAAAGATAGAAGCAAAAATGTGGAATCAGATGCAGTCATTGATTATACTAATACACAATTTGAGTTTCACGCCCTAAAGTCTTCTTAAAATTAACCCACTCTGTCCATTTTAGTGATAACTATATCCCTTTAGGTATGACATAGAGCAGGGTGTTAAACAGAAAGGAAGTATAAGGAAGGTTCAAGATGAAGGCCACCTATGAAAACCTAGATACAATTAGTACATTTAAAAACCTCGTTCTCAACATCACTTTATTTTTTATTTATTTATTTTTTTGAGACAGAGTCTCGCTCTGTTGCCCAGGCTGGAGTGCAGTGGT
>NW_012115633.1:2002499-2002890 GCF_000951035.1 Colobus angolensis palliatus | reverse complement strand
CCGGCTGCATTTTCGCGCACGTGGGAAAAGTTGGTGATGAAGAACCCGGAAGTGCACTATCTTGCCTCCGTTCATCCAAACAGTCCAACCTTTTATTGATAATAGTGATAAGGGGCGCTGTGGTCTGTCTGGCCACTTCCTGCTGTTAAGGGGCGTTGTTAAGGTTGGGGCCTATGGTTGGTATTTGGACGTATGGATGAAGAATAAAATAAGGCTCAGTATTAGTATAGGAATGAGGAATGGAAGCATTTGTTGGAATATGGGCAAAACCCAGAAGGATGGTCCTGGCAAGATTGGGGAGTATGAGATAGTTAAGAAAATTTAGTAAGTTTGAGGCGAGTGGGGGAAAGCCAAACTGATTTCCACTGATTGCTTTCGGAAGGGGCCCTTT
>NW_012115633.1:1966763-2000696 GCF_000951035.1 Colobus angolensis palliatus | reverse complement strand
GGGCGTGTCGGGGGGCGTTCCGCAGATGTGACCAGGTAAATCTTGGTCTCTTCGGATTGACGTCACCTGGCGTATGCCCGGTTGGTCTGCACCTTCCTGGGTGCCGGCTGCATTTTCACGCACGTGGGAAAAGTTGGTGATGAAGAACCCGGAAGTGCACCATCTTGCCTCCGTTCATCCAAACACAAACTACTCAATGGTAGTTTTTTTTTTTTTAAGTAGTTAACTATAAAAGGCCTTTACTCTTTTTATCTAAACATTGTATGCACACGTGACTTTTTTGGCTTGAGAATACAATGTCTGCTAAATAACATCGATTTATGATTATTTTTTATATGTTTATACTTTTCAATCATGTAAGAAATAAAAAGTGTATTTCCAAACAAAAAATGCAATAATGCTGCCTTTTATGTTTACCTATGCAGTTCGTTTTACCAGAAATCTTTATATCTTTGTTCTTCAGGTCACTGTCAATTGTTTTTATTTTATTTCTGAAGGACTCAATTTAGCATTTCTTGTAGGGAAGGTCTATTGGCAAATAAATCACTCAGCTTTTGTTTATCTGGGATTGTCTTAATTTTACCTCTATTTTTGAAGTACAGTTTCAAAAGATAAAGAATTCATGATTGACAGTTTCTTCTTTCGGCACTGTTAAGATGTCATCTCACTACCTTCTAGCTGCCATGGTTTGTATTGAGAACTGGTTGTTGATCTTACTGAGAATACTTTGTACATGAAGGACTGCTTTTCTCTTACTGCTTTCAAAATTCTCCTTGTCTTTGGCTTTAAGCTTGATTACAATGTGTCTTAACTTTATCTTGTGAATTATATATTGAGAATATATTATAGTGTGACTCTCTTGGGTTTATAATACTTGGAGCTTGTTGAACTTCTTGGATGTGTACATTCATGGTTGTCAGGAAATTTGTGAGGAACTGGTTATTATTTCCTCAAATATTTTTCTGTTCTTTTCTCTCCTTCTTATTCTTCTAAGACTCCAATAATGGGTATGTCAATTTGCTTGATAATGTCCCACAGATCACTTAGGCTGCGTTCACTTTTCTTTATTCTTTATGTTCTTTACACTGGATAATTTCAATTGTTCTATATTTGATTGCTTATTCTTTCTTCTGTTTGCTCAATTCTGTGGTTGAAGCCTCTAGTAATTTAAAATTTTTAGTTATTGCGTACTTCAGCTCCAGGTTCCCTTTACTAATTTCTAACTCTTTACTGATAGTCTTCTTTTGTTCATAAATTATTTTCTTGATTCCCTTTAGCTCTTTGAGAATATTTAAGGAAATCAATTTGTAGTCTTTGCCTGGTAAGTCTGATATCTTCTGTGCTTCCTCAATGATAGTTTCCATCAATTTATTTATTTATTGGAAATTGGCCATATTTTCCTGTTTCTTGAGTACCTTCTGATCTTTTGTTGAAATCCAGAGATTTGAATATTATAATATGGTAACTGATAATTATATTTTCCTTTTCTCCAGAGTTTCAGGTGTTTTTTTTTATTGTAGACTTCTGCAGTTGTCTATTTGTTTAATCACTTTCTCCAAACTATGTTTTCAAAAACTGTATTCCTTGTCATGTGTGGTTACATAAAGTCTCTGTTTCTTAACTTGCTTTTAGCTAGTGTTTTGACAAAGATTTTTATTCTTAAGTTCCTTTTTTATTACACTTTATTTTAGTTGCTGTTAAAATGTGACTACTATCCAGAACTCTGACAAAGTTGTTATGGCAATTTCTGCTTTTTAAAAAAATGTTTCTATGATGGATGTGAATTTGAAGTTGCATACTTTGCCATTTTGCTCTAGTAAAGTATCTTAATCAAACAGGAACTGACCTTAAGTCAGAAGAAGGCACTGGAGAATAATGTTTCTCTGAACTTTAATAAGCCTGACCATTGGTCTCTGATATGGTTTGGCTGTGTCCCTCCTGCCCCAATCTCATCCTGAATTTTAACTCCTACAATTCCCACATGTTGTGGGAGGAACCCAGTAGAAGGTGATTGAATTATGGAGATGGGCCTTTCCTGCACTGTTCTTGTGCTAGTAAATGAGTCTCACAAGATCTGACAGTTTTAAAAGCAGGTGTTTCCCTGCACAAACTCCCTCTCTGTTTTTGCCTGCCACCATCCATGTAAGATGTGATTTGCTCCTCCTTGCCTTCTACCATGATTGTGAGGCCTCCCCAGCCATATGGAACTGTAAGTCCGCTAAACCTCTTTTTCTTCCCAGTCTCGGGTATGGTATGTCTTTACCCGCAGCATGAAAATGGATTAATACAGTCTGTCATAATATGGACCCCAAGGTACATTCTTAAGATAGCATGCTTCTAAAATTCACCAGTCTGAATGCTCCAGGATGATTTAGAAGATTTTACATGACATATAGTATAATTAAGAAATCAGCAGATGGAGAGTAACTGGACCTCTGCTTGTGTCACCCCGGGCATGTTACTTCTCTGGGCCTTGGTATTCTTATCTGTAAATAAGAAATTAAGACAACAGGAGAATTCATTTAGATCTTTTAATCTATGATTATATTTCTGAGTTCCAGAATCTAATTTAATATACAACTTTTCAGCCTGCCTTAAAATGGACCTGAAGTCACTTGTTTGTTAGTTATGTAGACATCAATAAATGACAATTGACTGAATGGCATATAATAAACAGTTTGTTCTTATTATGTATGTTAGCTATGATCTGTTAAGTCACCAAAAATACTGAATTACTGAATATTGAATCATCATTTCTAGGGGAAATACCCTCTAAATCATTGTTTCAGAGGGATAGGTTCCTCTCAGCCTCTGGTCATATTTTCATCAACTGATCAATATATAAAATTGTTTTATTTGTGTTTTGGTTGAAAGACTCTGTATTTAATATATATTGTTAATTCATTGACACTGAACTAACAGCCAGCAGCACTATAACTCATGTCTGAACGAAGCCTATCTAGCATACATATTTTTCCCATAAATCACATCACCACCTCCTTGTATTTAAGAACACTAGCCAGCACTTCAGCACTATGGTTGGCGTCATTTAAAATAGGAAAATTACCAAAATAAAAAAGAAAAATGCAAAAGCAACAACAAAAAGCAATCTAAAGCATGGCACTTACTAGATTGTAGACAGGACACTTTCACTAACCACTGCAACTATTGACCGGGGGGTACAAATAAATTTTATTGAACAAGCTCATTCGGGAATATGAAGTTCATGATTAACAACAATTTACTGGATTTATTTAAAATAATCACCTTTCCCAAGTTTAAAAAAAAAGATACACCACCATACCAGCCCTACAAGAGATGCTTAAGGGAGGTCTAAACATGGAAATAAACAATACCTGCTACTACAAAAATACACATAAGTACATAACCCACAGACCCAATGGAGATGCAAAACAATCAGCTAATATCATGATAGGAACAAAAATATTGATAATATTATATCAATATTAACCTTGACTATAAATTGTCTAAATGTCCCACTTAAAAGACACAGGGTGGATAGTTAGTTAAAAAAGAAGACCCAAACTTCTACTTTAATTAAGAGACCCATTTCATGTGTAATGACACCCATATGCTCAAAGTAAAGGGATGGAGAAAGATCTATCAGACACATAAAAAACAATACGAACCAGCTTCACTATTCTTATATCAGATAAAATAGACTTTAAACCAACAAAAGTTGAAAAGGACAAAAAAGGCATTACATAATGATAAAGGGTTAAATTTAACAAAAGACTTACCTATCCTAAATATATATATACACCCAATATTGGAGTGCCCAGATTTAAAAAACAATTACTTCTTTACCTAAGAAAATACTTTGACTGCCACACAATAATAATGATGGACTTCAGTATTCCACTGATAGCAATAGACAGATCATCGAGACAGAGAATGAACAAAGCAATTCTGGACTTAAATTTGACACTTGATTATTTGGAGCTAACAGACTTTTACAGAATACTCCACTCAACAACCACAGAATAAACTTTCTTCTCATCTGCATGTGAAACATGCTCTAAGATTGACCACCTGCTTAGTCTTAAAACAGGTCTTCACATATTAAAAAAAAGAAAATCAAAATTATACCAAGCATCTTCTCATCACAGTGGAATGAAAATAGAAAGCATTAACAAGAGGAACTCTCAAAACCACATGAATACATGGAAACTAAACAACTTGCTTCTGAATGAATTTTGAGTAAATAATAAAATTAAGGAAGAAATAAAAAATTATTTGGAACAAGATAAAATAAAGACATAACGTACCAAAATCTCGGGATGTGGTATAAAGCAGTGTTAAGAGGAAAGTTTATAGTGCTACACACCTACATCAAGACAATAGAAAGATTTAAAATTAACAACCTAATGCTGTACCTGAAGGAACTAGAAGAACAAGAACAAACCAAACCCAAAGCTAGCAGAAGAAAAGAAACAACTAAAATGAGAGCACAACTAAATGAAATTGAGACCAAAACAACCACACAAAAGGATCAATGAAACATGAAGCTGGTTCTTTGAAAGGATAAACAAGAGTAGATCCAAGTAATCACAATAAAACATGGCAAAGGTGACATTATAACCAACCACCCAGAAACAAAGATCCTCAGAGACTATGAACGTCTCTATGGATACAAACTAGAAAATCTAGAGAAAACTGATAAATTCCTAGAAACACACAGCCTCTTGAGATTGAATCAGAAAGGAACAGAAATCTTGAACAAATCAATAACAAGTAAGGAAATTGAATCAGTAATAAAAAACGTGCCAACAACCCTGAAAAGCCCTAATTAAGATGACTTTGCAGCTGAATTGTACCAGACATGTAAAGAAGAGCTGGTACCAATCCTACTGAAACAATTCCAAAAAATTGACAAGGAGGGGCTCCTTCCTAACTCAGTCTAAGAGTCCAGTATCATCCTGATACTAAAATCTGGCAAAGACTCAACAAGAAAAGAACTACAGACCAATATCCCTGATGAACATAGGTGCAGAAATCCTCAACATAATTCTCAACAAAAACTAGTAAACTGAATCCAGCAGCACATCAAAAAGTGAATTCACCACAATCATATGGGCTTTATTCCTGGGATGAAGGATGGTTCAACATATGCAAGTCAATAAAAGTGATTCACTACATAAACAGAATTAAAAACAAACAGAAATGATAGGATCATCTCAATAAACACAGGAAAAGCATAAAAACCAACATTCCTTTATGAGAAAAAACCTCAACAAGCTAGGCATTGAAGGAACATAACTCAGAATAAGAGGCATCTATGACAATCCCACAGCAAACATCATACTGAATGGGTTAAAGCTGGAAGTATTCCTCCTAAGAACTGAAAGAAGACAAGAATGTTCACTTACACCACACCTATTCAACATATCACTGGAAGTCTTAGCCAGAACAATCAGGCAAGAGAAAAAAATAAACACCCAAATTGGAAAAGAGGAAGTCAAATTATCTCTCTTCACTGAAGATATGATTCTATACCTAGAAACCCTAAAGATTCTGCCAAATCTCGGGATACAAAATCAGCATACAAAAGTTAGTAGCATTTCCATATGCCAATAAGCTGAGAACCAAATCAAAAATGTAATCCCATGTATAATATACACACACACACGTACATGCACACACACACAAAACCAAAATGAAATACCTAGGAATACATCTTACCAAGGGGTGAAAGATCTCTATGAGGAGAACTACAAAATTCTAGATGAAACAAGAAATTCTAGAAGAAAGAAATTATAGATGAAACAAGAAATTCTAGAAGAAAGAAATTATAGATGAAACAAGATATTCCATGCTTGTGGTTTGGAAGAATCAATATCATTAAAATGTCTATACTGTGCAAATAAGTCTCTAGATTCTGTGATATTCCTATAAAATTATCAATGTCATTTTGCACACTTAGAAAAATGTATTCTAAAAGTTATATGGAACCAAAGAATAGCCACAACAGCCAAGACAATCCTAAGCAAAAAGAAAAATATCAGAGGCATCACATTACCCTACCTCACACTATGTTACAAGGCTACAGTAACCAAAACAGCATGGTACTGATACAAAAATAGACACGTAGACCAATGGAACAGGATAAAGATCCTTGAAATAATGCTGCACACCTACACCCAATTGATTTTCAACAAAATCGACAAAAACAAACTATAGGAAAAGGATACCCTATTTAATAAATGGTGCTGGGAAAACTGGCTAGCCATATGTAGAAGAATGAAACCAGACCCTTATGTCTCTCCAAATACAAAAATTCACTCGAGATGGATTGAAGATTTGAACGTAAGATCTCAAACTATAAAAATCCTGGATGAGGCCCGGTGCGGTGGCTCACACTTGTTATCCCAACACTTTAAGAAAGTAGTTGAGGTTCTTAGATGTAAATAACAGAAAGAAACTAAGGTTGAATTTAACGATTAGCTTTTACTGTGTAACAAACCACTCCAAAAGATAGTGCCACAAAACAAGAATCAGTGATGTAGCTCATGACTCAGTGGGCTGGCAATTTGTGCTGGACTCATTTTATTGTTGTTTTTAATCTGTGAGACAGCAGTCAGCTATCATATGTAGAATGCCTCAGCTGGGATTTCTTACCTCTGGATGACGAGGTTGTTCACTGCCCAACAGAGTTGCCAAGGCGCATTCATATTGTGGCTGAAAAGATTCCTAAGACACTTAGTGGAGAGCTTGTAAGTCTTCTTGTGACTCTGTCTTGAGAGTAGAAATTACTAAATTCCTGACACTTTCTTTTGGCCTAAGCAAATCAGAAGGATAAGATTTAAGGGATAGGGAAATAGATTCCACTTCATGCTGGGAAAAGCTACATATTCACGTAGCAAGGACATAGATACACTGAGGTGAATCATCGATCAAATGGGTTAAGCAAAAGAAAGGTAGGTCACAACAAGACTCAGTAGTTTAGAGAATGAATTAGAGATTTGCCAGGATATAAGGTGGGTTGAGTAGCCAAAATTATAAGTAAAAGCACACCACAGAATTAGTCCAATGCCATCATCACTGCTGCTGAACCCTGGATGCTGCAGCCAGCTACCTCTACTGATGCTGTGGGTCAATGGCAAGTGCCACCCACGAAACAGGATATTACTGCCACCCTGATGCTACAACCCCTTGGAATGGATGCTTCACTGATTTTGCCCTGGTGACGCACCTTTGCTAAATAGGACGTTTGCCTATGCCCCAGGTGCAAGGGGAGTGGGGAAAATGATCCTCTGGCCCTTTGGGCTTCCGGATGAGGAAGAGTTGCTATATCCCAAGGAGACCAAAATGTGGGGAAGTTGCCAAACATATTAAAAAGCTTAAGGTTCTGGATCAAAGAAAAAAAATGTGAAATAGCCAACACTTGTTATCTCAGGACAAGTAGAAAGGGTCTGAAGAGTCTAGAACTTAAAGTGTCCTGTCCAAAAACTTGTTTGTTTGTTTTCTCCTTGGAGCACAACTGGGTGTCATCAAGGCTCACAGTGTATTTTAGGGATGAGAATTTGAAATCCAGTTAGGCATAGTGGAGTGAAATCCCAGCATTGGAGTTTCCTGGCCAAACCATGTTTCACCATGTAGTCACACAATAAAGCCCCCTGGCTTGCAGGAGGGTTCTTTGTGAGGTCTGATTAAGAGTATTTATCCCTCTTATTCTGCACCTTATACAGGCAGATGAAGAATTCACACAACACAAGGCAGACAATGAAGAATGTGTGTGTTCGCTATGGTGGGAGCCCAGTGTGGGTGTGACTTGTGAGCACACAAAGCAGGCATATTGGAGTTCAGGTCATCTACAGGTTGCGTGGCCGAGGGACTCACTACCTCCCACCTCTGTGTCCCATAAAATAGTGACAGCTAGGAGGCACCTACCTCCTAGCTTTAAAGCTCATAACTTGTGAGCATTAAAAATATGTGAGGTATGCCTATACAGTAACAGTCAGTGAATGTTCATATTAGTCCTGTTATCCCTGGGGAATCACTTAGTTATGTGGGTAAAGACATCAGATAAGAAATCACAAGTCCAGGGGGCATATACAACTTCAGCTAAGGTTACTTCTAAACTAATGAGGAAAGTGCATGTTTTTATTATTATATGAAGAATGTTCTCTTCTTTGTGACGGTATTACATTTCTTTGTAGAAGAGAAAGCTTTTAATGGTGTTCACATTTCTATGGCAACAGTAGCATCGAGGGAGTGGGCCAGTTTTCCAATTCTATCCCACCTTCATAAGTGATTTTTCCTCATTCCATATGGCTATCACCACAGTAGTTCTCCTTCTCTGAGGTTTCACTTTCCAAGGTTTTAGTTATCTGTGGCCTACTGTGTTACAAAAATATAAAATAGGAACTTCCAGAAATAAACAATTTATAAGTTTTAAATTGTGAGCCATTCTGACTAGTGCAAAGAAAACTCGAGCCACCTTACTCCATCCCACCTGGATGTGAATCCTCCCCTTCTTCAGTGTCTCCACACTGTCTATGACACCCACTGTGACTCACTTCATAGCAGTCTTGGTTATCAGATCAACTATTGCAGAATCACATTGCTTGTGTTCAAGTCATCCTTATTTTACTTAATGGCCCCAATGCTCAAGAGTGGTGATTTCAGTAGCAATTTGAATAGCTCAAGCGTAGCAATTTGGATGTGCCAAAGAGAAGTCATAAAGTGCTTCCATTAAGTGAAAGGTTAAAGTTCTTGACATAGAAATTTTTTTAAAAAAGTATATTGAGGATACTAGGATCCAGGGTAAGAATGAATTTTCAATCAATAAAATGATGAATAAGGAAAAAAAAAATCATGTATAGTACTGTATAGAGAGGGCTCAGTACTATTCATGATTTCAGGCATCACCGGGGATCTTGGGACATATCCTGCTTGGATAAGGGGGACACTGTAGTTGTGCTCTCACTGTGAGCCAGGAAGCAGGTCAGACTCTTTACATGAAGCACATCGTTATCCTTATTATTGATCTCTCTAGCTTGGTGATCCGAGAACTGAAGTGCAGAAGGTTAGTAACTTGCCTAATATTAAACAGCTAAGTGGCGAACCCAGGATTCAAACCCGGAGTCTGACTGCAGAGACTCTGGCTTCTTGTAAAACTGCAGAGTTTTTGGCTTCCCTCACTCTTGAGACCAGAGTCTCATCTCAGAGCCCAAGACCACCCCAGAGGACCCTGGCCCTAAACTGCTGTTGGCCAATAGCATGTACCCCACCCAGCACATCTACACATAGTCTGAGAGAGCCCAGTGCAGGCCAGCGTCTGTCCTAATTGCAGTGTTAGAACATCTAGGTCAACTGCTCTCAAAATAGATGTGTCATTGGGCCGCCCCTGTGTCTGCTATTTACTTCTACTAAGTACATTCTTCCTGGAAGTTGGTTGCTGTGGAAAATGGGCATAGTGCCTTCTACCTTGGATCATTAGCTAAGTGGCTAAAAACAGAGGTTGTTTGCAGAAACCCAATACTCTATTAATGCAAGAACTTCAGAGGGGTGAGCTTGGTTTATGTTCAGTCAAGGGTAGAGCATTTGTTTGTTTTAAGTAGATTAGTAAAGGGAGGTTATTCTAGCCTAAATCTTGTAGAATAAGTTGTTAGGTTCCAGAAACACTGTAATTAGGCCCAAGGTCACACTTAAGTCCCTCTCCACTCTTCCCAACTAAGGAGGCCAATGAGCACAAAACACAAGCACCTCATGATCTCCAAAATTATCTAAAATCTAGAAATATCAAGCTCATAGTAGCAGAGAGTAGAATGGTGGTTGCCAGAAGCCAGGGGGTGGGGGAATGGGGAGACGTTAGTCAAAAGATACAAAATTTCAGCTGGACAGAGGAATAATTTCAGATCTACTGTACACCATGGTGACCATAATCATGATGTATTGTATACTTGAAAATTGCTAAGCAAGTAGATTTTGTGTTCTCACCACAAAAAAGGATAAGTATGTCAATTAGCCTGATTTAGCCATTCCACAATGTAGACATATTTCAAAACATCATGCTGTACACCATAAACATATAGAATTTTGGTAAATTTAATGAATAATTTTTTAATGAAACTGATGGTTAGAGCTGGTCTTTACTCAAAGCATTGGCATATTAAAATTTTAATCGCAAAATTACTTTACAAATGTGCGTGTGTGTGTGTGTGTGTATGAAATAACCTAAGTGGATAGATTGTTTGTGTCATTTTAACTACTCAGTCTTGTTGAGAACTAATGTTGAACCAATCTTAGGTAGTTTTAAAATCACTCATCACTGATTTCGAAACAGGGAGTAGCCCTTTCAGAAGCCCCTGTGTTCTGTTAAGGGATTTAAGAATGAGGCATCCGAAGCACTCATCACTTCAACACAGTGAAGTCAGTGCAGTGTTCAGCTTTCAGGCTGTGCTGGGGATTCCCAGGGGGCTTTTAACCCAGCAGGCCAGTCAGGGAGATGCCTGTCTGTAGGAGATGAGCTTCAGTAGCTAGGCAGGAGTGAACAGGCAGGATCACGTGATGAGCCATTTTTTGTAGGTCAAAAATCATCAGTTTTGCATAGTTCAACCTAATCATCAACATAGTAATATCCGGACAGAGGACAGAATAGGAGCAGGCAAATGTCTTATTGTCCCTTTCCCATGGTCTGAGCTCAGGATGCGCCTCAGGGTCCTTGGCCCCCACAGAAGGTCACCCCTCTGTCCCCCACAGCTTGTGACTAAAGATGTGGGGTGACTCCTCCTCTGCAAGGGACAGGCTTTTGCTCCTTGTTGAGCTACAACAGCAGTGAGTCTTTCTTCCCTTGTCACAGGTGTGGGCCACATGTGGCAGTAGTAGGAAGAGGAAAGGGAAGACCCCATTAAAGGACGGTTGGGAACTCATCCCATGTCAAGAGCAGATGCTGGTGAACTCACGTGGTAGGCATTGTGTAACGTGTCTACACACAGGAACTCTAAGCCCGAGGAGGAGGGCTTCTCACAGGAGGCTGATAACAGATCTCAGACCTTGTTGGAGGTATGATTATGTGCTTTAGGTTGCCATTGATATTTGAATAATTTTAATTTCCAGCTTTTACATAGTAACTGCCCCCACAACTGATTGCTTTGTATTCTGTGAACTCGTTATCTCTCCCAAAGCGCTGCAACTTCCTGAGAGCTTGGGAACTGTTATATTTTCTTGTACTCCCACCTCCTATAGAAGGAGAAGGGAAATGGCAATTTAGTGCTAGCACCAGCTATAAAGTCTATAAACATTGCTCTCTGTTTAAGTCCTTATGTAGATCCTGGGAAGTGGGTAATGTTATGATCTTAGATAACTGGGATTCAGAGAGGGGGAAACTGTGCCTAACATCACAGGTGATAGGGTCAGAATTCAAATCCACGTCCGCCTGGCTCCAGAGCGGCTGCTGGTTCTCTCTCCTGTGCTGCCTCTGGTGCAACGACTGCTGTGCAGAAGATGCTCATGAAATGTTTGTTGGTCCTGTGACTCAAGCTTTCCTTGGAACTGCTTCCAGTGGCGCCTGCACAATGATATTTGATACTTTTCATGTGCACACAATATCTTGAGTGTAAATATATTGCAAAATGTTCCATGTTTTTATAGTTAGTGCATGGTAAACATTAGGGTAAGATGCATAGTCAAGTTAATGAACACTGTGCTGGCCCAGATGGAAAGAAAAGGGGACATTTGAGCTCTGAAAACTGCATTGTCAAAAGCTTTTCTTAGCTTATTAATTTTTCGAATCTGATGTATTCTTAGTGCATCTGGATACGACAAAGGCCACTGATGTTACTGGTGGGAAGTATGATTTGACAACAGCTCTTCCAGTAGCTGTGCTGTGATGGGGACCTCTTCTGGGGGACGTTTGTGGGGAGGAGGTGGGTTTCATTCAGAATCACCAGCCAACCATGTCCGTTTGACAGGTTAAGACCGTCTTCCTTCTGAGACTGATTGAACAGACGTCACCCTCTTATGTGAGATCTCCGCTTGCACTCAGAGGGGAGTGACTCCCTCACATTCCCCAAAGGGGCAGGCCTATGAAAACCCAGGTGAAAGGCTAAGGCTGGCCAGTGGGAAGAGCTGGCTGCCCATTGAAAACCAGGCTTTAAAACCATCACTGTCATTCTGCACAAAAGACCTCTGCATTTGACAGTTATCTGTACTGACCACTGTATTTCCTGGATTCAAAGGCAAATAAAACCAACTCTATCCTTCCTTCTACACTCAAAAGGAAGTCTTGAAGAGGCATCAAAGGCAGCCAGGACAATGAGAATGGGTGCCCTCCTGCCATGCAGCTCTCTCTGCAGGGCATGGGAGAGGGATGCAGTGCAGTGGGTACAGAGATGAAAGCAGCTTCCAGGCATGGGCAGAGAGTCTTTCTTGGGCCCACAGGCACATAGCTGACACCAGAGATCTGTGCCTACACAATGTTTCAAGGTTGAACTTACTTGGAACATTTCTTTTTATGCTTCCATGTCTGTGTTAATAATTATATTTCTTTTTATTTTCAGATTTATCTTCTTTTGTATGCTAAAACATAGTTTCACTATTAGGTAGATTTTATTTCCCTGGGGAATACAAATATTTTTAACTGAAAGTTTCTTGATATTTTAAGAACCATTTCTGGTTGGAATCCTTCCTTGGTGTCCCAACATCTCTGAATTTGGAACTATACTATGAATTTCCAAATACATCTCCACGTCCATCTCATTTGCATGGGTATGAATAAGTGCGGCTACTTGGAAAGAGAACTAGACATTTGGGGATAAAAAGGCCACCTTTCCACTATGTTTTCCAATTTGATCATGATGGATGAACCATTCATCTGTCTCAGTGTCTGGCTAAATTTGGATCATGGTCAAGGGAAAAGCATAATGATCACAGTGATCATCCTCCCTTGGCTGAGATAAAGCCACCTGGAGATGCAGCATGACTGAATGCAGAGAGCTCTCTGGGGCTCTCTCTCCATGTCTATGTGTGTGTGTGTGCATGCATGTGTCTTAATTTAAGTAACAGGAATATTGAGAAAACAATATCATTCTCTCTATAATATTTTTGTTATACACATCTTTCTAATATCTTTCAGGTAATAAAATGACCATGCAACAGAAAACCAATAAATAGTTGGCATTAAATGAAGTTGCAGCTTGATCATAAACTACACTTTGTTTTCTGGAAAGTTGCTAATTTAAGTTGCATTTAATTCATTTTACTGAAGTGTAAAACTGCCTAACTAAAGTATTCAATGGCTTAGCCACCAAGCAACATCATGCAAACATTTAGAATGATCAGCAAGGCACAGGCACATGTGAGAAACAGAGAAAAACATTAATATCCTAGAATCTACATCTTCATGTCACATAATATTCAGTAATGATCAGCTTCGTGTCTTCTAGTCATGTATTTGAAGTGAAGCCTATCAACCAGTGGGTGCATGATTCCATGAATTGGGATTTTTAAATGACTTCCTTTAATAGAATGTGGCCCACCCGACAGTGGATGTAAAATGTATAGCCATGTTGTCCCGAGCTACTGCCTTTGGGACAATTGCAGTTACAGAAGATCATAAGCACCAAGGCAAACATTTTCAAGCTGGACCCTATGCAAGAGGTGGTCAATATTGAGAAAGGGGTGGAGGTGTTGGCCCACAGGCTCCTGGACAGACCCCTACCCCTACAAACATACGCTACCCTGGCAGCCCTTGGTTCTCCCAGCCTGTGCATGGGCCCGAGTGGGCTCCACTACTACCCCTCACAGTGAGAGATGTGTGCTGGAGCTGAGGTGGGGCACTGTCAGTGTGCTCCTGGCCTGAGGGAGGGGTGCTAGTGGCCTCTAGGGCATGGAGGCCAGGGCTGCTACTGAACACCCTACAATGGGCAGGGCCTCCCCATGTCACAGCTGTCATGCTCAGGTGGAGACCCCTGGGAATGCATTTGTTGTGGGGGGTGGGTTGGTCACAAGAACCACGCTGGAGGCAAGAGGGGGTAGGAAGACCAGGTGTCAGGACAAGGAGGCATCCATTGGAAAGTCCACACTGTGGACACAAGGCCAAGAGTGTGGATCCTGGCAGAAAACAGCCCCTTTTCAGAAGAGGGTTTGAAGAGGGCTGCATCCCTCATTGGTAAAGCTATACTGAAACGAAAGGTAACATTTAGGTATGAGAGACTGGGAAGCCCAGTGAGGACTGAAGGGCTGGAAGGAAGAATGGTGTCCCAATAACAGTGGACGAGCTGGGAGGGGCCGCAGCAGCCTCTCCCCCGATGCCAGTGACTCTCCAGCCAGGTAGGAGCCTTCCATCAGATACACTGAGTGGGGCCGATTATGGAGGAGAAACGGAAGTTCTACCAGGAGTCGCTGTACTGTGTTCACAGCTCTCGTATATGATTTATGCTGGCATTATCTAAGTAGAGAAGCGGACAGTCCTTTTTTTCAAAGGCAAGCTCCATCTATTTTGTATTCCCACACATGGAGTCCTAAGGCCAGACCCCCACAGGTACTGCCAACAGAGTCCCAACGGAGGCGAGAGGCTCATTTCAGCTCGGGTGAGTTCCACGTTATCTGACTGTGCCAACCGATGAGCTCATCTCCCAGTTTTAAGGAGTTACTTGAAGAGAGCAGTTGAGATCTTTTAGAAGGTGAAGCATAATTATTTCAAACTCACAGTGTTTCTCGAACCACAATTTTACTGTCCATTTTCTATTCAAATTAAAACAATAAATCCTTTGAGTTGCACATGAAGTGATTTCACAATAGCACCTTCTCTGTAGGGTCTAGTCTTCCCCATTAAAAAGCTAAGGTTAGAGGAGTTCCTCCTGCAGACCTTTTTTCCCTGCAAAGCTCTCGTGCCTTTACCCATTTTCCACCACAAATGAGGCTTCTATGGGTGGAGATGGGGCAATATTTCCAGGACTGTGCTTCCTCCCAGAAATGAAGCATTGAGGGAGGGACTGTCTGGAACAGTCACTGAGGCCTGGAGAGGTCTCCTCTGCAAGGAAGCTCCTGGGTGGGTCCTCCTGACAGGAGTTTCAGGTGCACAGAACTGCCTGCCTCCCCGGTAAATGTGGTTCCCCAAGGATGGTATATGTTAGAGTCGAAGCTTGTCAGACTCTTTCGGAGGGCTGCAGAGTGTGGAGAATGTGGAACCAGTGGCTGAGAGAACTGCCCACAGCCAGAGCCCAAAGAGCACATCCTCTGGAAATGGAAAAGCAGAGGGCTTCAGAGAGACTGCAGTTAGCAGCTGGGGATTAGAACCAGGGAAGAAAGCCAGAGGAAACAGGGTCGAGTGGCAGGTGTATGGATGAGGGACTTTGATGTTTCTGTGTTCCCAGACGAGTGTTTGGTGTGGGTCTGTTTTTCTCCAAGCCCCAGGACATACTAATGCGACAATCATGCCTCGAGTACCTGGGGTGCTGGTGACATTGCTCCTTTGGTGACCCTTCCATATGTACTAACAAAGAGACTTCTAGGACAGACTGAGTGTAAGGAAAACAAAAGAAGGAACCTGCCGATATGGGTTAGGGCAGTGGTAAGAGCAGAGCTAAGTGCTGGCTCTGAGCACAGCATGCATTTCTGCTTGAGTCTCTCCAAGCCAAGTGCCTACAGAACCAGTCTGCACTTCAGGACAGGAAAGCCATATTTTAAAAAGTACATAAAAGCTCAAACTGTGGTTTTGCTGCAATTGTTCCAGGTGTCTAGCCATCCGCAGCACAGGTGCTGGTGGCTTGGCAGTGGTAGACAGAGGCAGCGTTCTGGGTGTCCAATGCTAGGATCTGCTGTGTGCACCGCTCCTGCACACCACTGCTTGGCAGGGAGAAAGAGGAGGCCTGGACAGGACAGATTTTCTTTTGTATCAGTAGCAACAGGAGCTGCCATCTCAGTCCACTAAATTAGGAAAAACAGACATTTGGCAGGGATGGTATAGTCCAGAGAAGCAGGTGCAGCACTCCTGGGGACTCTAGAATATTTAGGAAGAATTTGAAAGGATGTGGATTTCCAGTAGCATCATCCAGTGCCAGCTGAATTGGGTCTTATTTTACCCACAGGCCATGCGGCTGGTTTGGGGGTCCAGCACCCTGTATCCTCACAGCTCCCCTTAGTTCCCCAGTATGGGTGCAGCATTGATGGCAAGCAACAGCAAATAGGGGTTTTAACTCTGGACCCAGGTCTGCATGTGGACAGCAGGAAGGTGCAGAGGGGATATTTACAGATCATCAGCACCAAGTTAGAATATATAAGATCAGGTAGACAGCAGGGAAGAGCCATTGGTTTAGTAGTGTATGTGAAGACTGATATCAAATTGGTACTTGTTTGCTTAATTATAAAATCGACACATTTTATAAACTATAACTTCAAGGAGCGTAATGCAAAATGACAAATGTCGGACCACTTAAATTGGTCATTTTCTTACTTTAATTTACAGAAATAGTATTTTTTTATTACGGAGTGATGAAATGGACTTCTTCTCACTTTTCAACTTCAGAAATCATTATCTTTTAAAAGGTTAATATAAAAATAATCTGAGGTCCTGGATGTGTTTTCACCATGGCACAAAGTAACAAGAAATGGTTTGTGAATTGCCTTATGTAATTCAGATTATAAAGTTATGTTCCCCCTGAAATCTGTGGTTGAATCTGTATTTCCTCAGACATTGTAAGTGGATTCTAAAGGGATAACTCTTAAAAACACAGTACATTTGCTAATTACTAATCACTGACAATGTTTATGTGGATCTAAAAAATTTGCCCTTTTTAATGTTGTTGTTAAAATTTTTGATGTTGCTAAACATTTTTAAGGAGTATTAATGTGAAACACACATCTCTTTCTTTTTTAACTTTAGGAATACAAAGTGCAGCATATCTATTTTAATTTTAATTTTAATTTTAGATTCAGGAGGTACACGTGCAGGTTTGTTACAAGGGCATATTGCGTGATGCTGAGGTTTGGGCTTCTTTCCGTCACCCAGATAGTGAACATAGAATCCAATAGATAAGTTTCCAGTCCTTGCCCTCTTTTTCCCTCCCACTTCTGGTAGTCCCCAGTGTCTATTGTTCCCATCTTTGTGTCCATGTGTACACTATATTTGCTCCCACTTGTAAATGATAACAAGTGATATTTTGTTTTCTGTTCCTGTGTTAATTCACTTAGGATAATGGGCTACAGCTGCATCCATGTTGCGCCAAAGGACCTGACTTCATTCTTTTTTATGGCTGCATAGTATTCCATGGTGTATGTGTACCACATTTTCTCTACCCAATCTGCCATTGATTGATTGATTGATTGATTCCATGTCTTGGCTACTGTGAATAGTTCTGTGATAATATATGAATGCAGGTTTCTTTTTGGTAGAATGATTTCTTTTCCTTTGGGTATATACTCAGTAATGAGATTGCTGGGTTGACTGGAGTTCTATTTTTAGTTCTTGAGGAATCTCCAAATTGCTTTCCACAGTGGTTGAACTAATTTATATTCTCACTCACAGTGTGTAAGCATTCCCTTCAACATAGCCTTGCCAGCAGCTATTATTTTATTGTCTAGTTACTAATAGCCATTCTGACTGGTATGAGATGGTATCTCATTGTGGTTTTGATTTGCTTTCTCTGATGATGAGTGATGTTGAGCACTTTTTCATACGTTTGTTGGATAGTTGTTTGACCTCTTTTGAGAAGTGTATGTTCATGTCCTTTGCTAACTTTTTAATGGGGTTATTTTTCTGTTGATTTGTTTAGGTTTACTAGAGATTCTGGATATTAGTCCTTTGTTGGATGCATAGTTTGCAAATATTTCGTCCTATTCTGTAAATTTTCTGTTTAGTCTATTGATAGTTTCTTCTGCTGTGCAGAAGCTCTTTAGTTTAATTAGACCCTAACTGTCAATTTTTGTTTTCGATGTAATTGCTTTTTAGGACTTAGTCATAAATTCTTCCCCAAGGCCAATGTCCAGAATGGCATTTCCTTTTCTTCCAGGATTTTTATAGTTTGAGGTCTTGCATTTACATCATTAATACATCTTGAGTAAATTTTTGTATCTGGGTGAGAGATAACGGTCCAGTTTCATTTTTCTGCATATGGTTAGCCAGTTTTCTCAGCACCATTTATTGAATTGGGAGTTGCTTCCCCATTGTTGATTTTTGTCAACTTTGTAAAAGATCAGTTGGTTGCAGGTGTATGGGTTTATTTCCGAGTTCTCTATTCTGTTCAATGGTTCTGTTTCTGTTTTTGTTACCAGTACCATGTTGTTTTTGTTAGTATAGCCTTGTAGTATAGTTTGAAATCAGATAATATGATACCAGCAGCTTTATTATTTTTGCTTAGGATTGCTTTGGCTATTCAGTCTCTTTTTTGGTTCCATATGAAGTTTATTTTTTTCTGATTCTGTGAAAAATGATGTTGGTAGTTTAACAGAAATAGCATTGAACTTGCAGATTGCTTTGGGCAGTATGGACATTTTAATGATACTGATTTTTCTAATCCGTGAGCATGGACTGCTCTTCCACTTCTCTGTGTCACCAATGATTTCTTTCAGCAGTGTTTTGCAGTTCTCCTTGTGGAGATCCTTCACCTTTTTGGTTACAGTATTTTAATTTTTATTGCCATTATAAATGGGGTTACTTTCTTGATTCACCTCTCTGTTTGAAAGTTTTTGGTGAATAGAAATGCCACTGATTGTTGTACATTGATTTTATATCCTAAAACTTCACTGAAGTTGTTCATCAGTTCTGGGAGCCTTTTGGCAGAATCTTTAGGGTTTTCTAGGTATAAAATCACACATCAATAAAGAGGGATAATTTGACTTCCTCTTTTCCAGTTTGGATCTTTTTTAATTCTTCCCTTTTTCTGATTCCTCTGGTTAGGATTTCTAATACTATATTGAATAGGAGTGGTAAGAATGAACATTCTTGTCTTGCTCCTGTTTCTGAAAGGAATGCTTCAAGCATTTGCCCATTCAGTATGATGCTGGCTGTGGATTCGTCATAGATGACTCTTATTATTTTGAAGTATGTTCCTTCAATGTCTAGTTTATTGAGGGTTTTTATCATGAAGGTTTGTTTGGATTTTATCAAAAGCCTTTTTTGGCATGTATTGAGATGATCATTTGGTTTTTGTTTTTAATTCTGTTAATGTAGTGAATCACATTTATTGACTTGTGTAGGTTGAACAAAACTTTGCATCCCAAGAGTAAAGACTACTTGAGCGTAGTGAATTAACTTTTATGTGCTCCCAAATTTGGTTTGCTAGTATTTTGTTGAGGATTTTTTTTGTCTGTGTTTCTCAGGGATATTGGCCTATTGTTATTGTGTGTCTTTGCCAGATTTTTGTATCAGGATGATACTGCTTTCATAGAATGAGCTAGGGAGGAATCTCTCCTTGTCGATTTTTTAGAACAGTTTCAGCAGGATTGGTATCAGCTCTTCCTTTGTATGTCTAGTAGAACTTGGTTATGAATCCATCTGGCCTTGGGCTTCTTTTTGCATATTGGTAGGTTTTTAAATTACTTATTCAATTTCCTTATTTGTTATTGGTCCATTTAGAGTTTCTGTTTTTTTATGGATCAATCTTGGGAGGTTGTACGTTTTTAGGAATTTATCCATTTCCTCTAGATTTTCTAGTTTGTGCACACCGAGATGCTCATAAAAGCCTCTAAAGTTCTTCTATATTTCTGTGGGATCTACTGTAATGTCACCTTTTTCTTCTTCATCGTGCTTATTTGGATCATCTCTCTTTTTTCTTTGTTAATCTATAGTGGTTCAGCAATCTTGTTTATTCTTTCAAAGAAGCAACTTTTTGTTTCACTGATCCTTTGTATGTTTTTGGGGGTCTCAATTCATTTAGTGTGGCTCTGATTTTAGTTATTTCTTTTCTTCTGATAGCTTTGGGATTAGTTTGTTTTTGTTTTTCTAGTTCCTTTAGGTGGATGTTAGATTGTTTATTCGAGATCTTTCTATCTTCTTGATGTAGGCATTTAGTGTTGAACTTTGGTTTTAACATTGCTTTTGCTGCATTCCATGGATTTGGGTATGTTGTGTCTATTTTTATGTTTCTAAGAGTTTTTTTATTTCTTCTTACATTTTATTATTCATCCAAACATCTTTCCGGAGCAAGTAGTTTAATTTTCATGTAGTTGTGTGGCTTTGACAGTTCATCTTGGTATTTATTTCTGTTTGTATTCCAGAAAGCACAATATTTTTTAGCTGAATCACATTTCGGCTAACTTACAAGGCAACTAGTCAATGAGGTAGGATTAGAAATGTGTTTGCTCAGAAGGGAGATTATATTACAAACCTAACATTTGAAAGCTTCATCATAAACCTCATCTCATCACGTGATAAAACATTTGAAAGTATAGCCACTGAAAAAATTCTAGAATACATCATAATACATAAAAGTACATTGTTAAAAATTGTTTATTATAAAAATAATTTTAGATGGATTATACATCTAAACATGAATCTAAAGTTTTAAAATCTCTAGATGAAAAGGGAAGAAAATGTCTTTGCAACTGTGAAGTGTGCAATGATTTCTTAGCAAGAACACAAAAGCACTAGATTTAAAATTTAAATAACATTATTAATTGGCCTCTATCAAAATTAAAAATCTCAGCTCATCGGAAACATCATTAAGAAAATGAAAAGACTGTGCACAGATGGAAGAAATTTATTCATATGGTAGAGAGGACACGTATTCAATAAACAAAGCCTCCTACAAATCAATAAAGACAAACAGCCTAATAAAAATTGGGCAAAAAGCATGAATAGACAATTCATAAGACATGGGAATGGGCAATAAGCACATGAAAAGATGCTCACCATTATCAAGATATATGAGGGAACTTCTTGGTGTGATGAAAATACTCTATATCTTGTTTGGAATGGTGGTTACACAGGTATATATATATCAAAACTCATCCAACTATACATGTAAGTTCTGTGTATTTCACTGTATATAAATTTTAACTCAATAAAAAGAAATGACATTTCTAAACAACAAAAACTATTAATATGTGTGACTTCAACTTTTCCCAAGTATATCTATTAAACTATGAAAAAGATTGAAAGCACAATTGGTGTATTCTTAAACTCAGGTTTTATTGAAGTAGGAAGTCTCTAAAATACCCTCAGGAGGGACTGGACGAAGACTTCATTAGTTCATTTTCATGCTACTGATAAAGACATACCCAAAACTGGGACCAAAAAGAGGTTTAATTGGACTTACAGTTCCACATATCTGGGGAGGCCTCAGAATCATGGTGGGAGGCGAAAGGCACTTCTTACATGGTGGCAGCAAGAGAAAAATGAGGAAGAAGCAAAAGCGGAAACCCCTGATAAAACCATCAGATCTCATGAGACTTATTCACTATCGTGAGAATAGAATGGGAAAGATCAGCCTCCATGATTCAGTTACCTCTACCTGGGTCCCTTCCACAACATTTGGGAATTCTGGGAGGTAAAATTCAAGTTGAGATTTGGTGGGGACACAACCAAACCATATCAAAGACTAACACCTGTTAAGCATCTATGCACCAAGCACCATGGTAAAAATTTTATAAACATTATTATATGCAGTATCTACAACAACCTAGTGCAGTTTGTTTAATTATCCTTCCTCTGTAGATAAGAAATCTGAGTTATGGAGATGAAATAAGTTGCCAAAGGCTATACAATGAAAAAGAGGGATAAGCAGAATTCAACCTCAGATTGGCTTGCTTCAGAATCTCTCTTCTTTCTGCTGTCATGTCCCAACTCACCAATATTTGCAGAAAGTCTGTGTCCCAAGAGAAATTGGTTTATGTAGAAAAAAGTATATGTATACATATATGCATGTGGATTTACTTCTGCCTCTTCCACCCCTGAGACAACATGACTAACCCTGCCTCTTCCTTTCCCACCTCAGTCTACTCAGTGTGAAGAAGATGAAGATGAAGACCTTTATGATGATTCACTTCCGCTTAAGGCATAGGAAATATATTTTCTCTTCCTTATGATTTTCTTAATAATATTTTCTTTTCTCTACCTTACTTTATTGTAAGAATACAAGATAAAATTTATATAATGTACAAAAATATGTGTTAATTGATTATTTATGTTATTGGTAGGCCGTCTGGTCAACAGTAAGATATTAGTAGTTAAATTTTGGAGGACTCAAAAGTTGTATGTGGATATTCGGTTGCTCAGGGACTGATACTTCACATTGTTAACCTTCACATTGTTCAAGGGTGAAGTATATCTGTGTGAGTGTGTCTGTGTGTTTGTTCGTGTGTGTGTGTATACTCTTGCAGAGCTTTCTTTTCTTTCTTTTGATCACAGTGGCAGGAAATTAAAGATATATCCATCTGTTCTTCATGCACAAATTTGGAGCCAGATTGAAAAAGTTTGGGAAAGAGTAAGACAAAGAAATTTGAAACAGCATCACTCAAAAGGCATACTTCACATATGTGTCAATATAGTCTCTTAGTTGTCTCCCTTCTAACTTTCTAGGGCAGGCTCACTTTGCCCAATACATTCTTTAAATTTTTTGTTGGTGCTCCTCAAAACTCTATTTTCTGTGTGTGCTTTTAATTCTGGCTGAGGCCAGTCTCAAGTCACTGTTGAGCTCCATGATGCTTCAGAAACCTCAAGCTCAATATGTTTGAAACTGAACTTACAGAGTTTTCCTAAAATGTGCATATTTCTTTGTGTTTTCTACTTAGAGAATGGCACTATTGTTTCATCCTTGGTTGTGGATCAGTTGGTTTCTGGGCTCTATGATTTTACTTTGTTATGTAGTGTTCATTTTATATTTTCCTCCTGCTCCTCTCCCTTGCTACAGTCTTATTGAAAGCCCTCACCTTGCCTTACCTAGACTCCCCATCAGAGTCAACAGTGGTTTCCCTCCTGTATATCAATGGTTTTTGCACTGAAGCAGTCACAAGGTCCTCCTTCTTGCCCCCTTTGTCTCACTTTGCACCTTGGACATCACACTTATAATGGTTTCTGCTACTGCCCTACTTACTCAGACCCCATTTCCTGTGCTGGCTCTCGTTCTTCTGCCTGACTTCTAATGTTAGGTTGATATGCCCTGGTCTCAGCCTTCTGTGTTCTTTGCTGGTCTCTGTGAACTATACCATCAGGTAATTCCATTTAGACTCTTGGTTTTAAATATGATATTACATTGGTAATTTCCAGGACTTACATCTATGAATAATGAAGTAATATCTGTGAATAATGAATGCCAGATCTTGCATCTCCATCTACAGCTCTGGCCTCTGTACTGAGCCTCAGGTGACTGCTTCATCTCCATTTGATTGTTTAATAAGGCATTTCAGATTCGACTGTCCGAAGTAAAACCCTTGGTCTTGATCCCATGGCATGCAAGAAAGACACTAGATTCAATTTGTTGTCAGTCTCTCCTTTTCCAATTGCCTACGTGGAAAATATGGTGATCACTCTTCTTTTTTAAACGTACTTTCCTCCCAGTGCTAAAAGGGTATTTTGTCAGTTCTATAGCCAAGTTACAAAATTTGATCCTTACCACTACATTTGTTCAATCTTTTGCTATTGCTTGCATGGAGAACTGCAATAACTTCCTAATTCTACTTGCTTGCATTTTTGATAACTTCAGAGTCTTTATTCCACAGAACAGCTAGAAACATCTTTTAACTGTGAAAACCAGATTGTCATGATTCTATTGAAAACTCATATATAGCTTCCCCTCATGCTCAAAATAAAACCCAATCCACATCCCTACTGTCTCTACAAGTGGGAGTTGTTCTTTACTCACCTCTCTGAGTACATTTTCTATCAGCCTCCTCCCTCTCTCTGTCTCACTTGCTCAGCTGAATTCGTGGTCTTTTCTTCTGTTTCCAAGAATTTCTTTACTTCAGAGCATCCATACTTGCTGTTCTTGTTGTTTGGAACTTTCCTCATATTGATATTATGTTTGAATTTGGTCCTTCCTGCAGGCTGTGCCCAAATGGGCCCTCCTCAGAGATGCTGTTTCTTAGGACTGTATCTAAATTAGCAGTCCTCCAACACTCTTTCTGTTTGGTTTATTTTATTTGTAGCATATTTCTTTACTGGAAGTTATATTATAATTTATTAGTTTGCTTGAGTTCATTAGATAAAAAACTTTGTCTTGTTAACCTTATGTATTCACATCATAATAAGCCCTGGTGTGTAGTATATACACACAAAAAGTCTTTGAGTGAATAAATGGATTGATGAGTTACTACTATCTGTTCAGTGAGCCTGCCAGATATCCAACAGGTATTGAGAATTTACAGAGTATATCGGCTTTCACTCTGCTAGTAGAGCAATCTCCATAAAAACTAATATCTATCAATGATAAACACCAGCTATATATTTAAAAATGCACTAATCATTTCAGTCCCTAAGTTTCCATTTTGTGATAGATAGAAATATGACAATCAGTTATCCTTTGGTATTTTTTAAGTCCACAAAATTCTTGGAAATAAAAATAGCAGTAGTGTGTGACACACAGTAACCACTCATATAAATAACTGTTACTTTGAACCATACCTTGCAAAATTTTTCCCTCTAGTGTTTCATTTGATCATGCACAGATACCCCCTTTCTAGATTAGAAAATAAACTCCTCAGTATTGTTTCTGGGCTTGAAATCACTTGGTGATTATTATTGCAAACTTGGTCTTCAAACTTTGTGTTCTTTCCTTAATTTTTTGAAAGGTTGTGACATACGTGCAAGTTATTGAGCCCTTAGCACTGTACCCTAAAATGGCAGGCTGAAAAAGGCTTGCCAATATATGCATTGTTTTAGTGAATGCACATTACTGTGGCTCTTGAAACAATTACAAAGTGTTTCATTTTATGATTTCAGTTTTTGATGAAATATTTATCAACATTTTTATTAGTCTGAATGAAGGGACGTGAATTTTGGACGATGACCTAACCCTTTCTCTTCCTCTTAATAAACCATAAGCACTTTTTCTCTTGTATGGAAAATTCAATTAATTAAAAGTTAAACTCTTTCAGTATATTCCCATTAGATATGAAGGAGTGAATTTTTTATATTTACTTTAAATCAATTAAAGATTATATTTTATAAAATAATATGAGTTTACAGCCTCTGTATGCATTAATAGCACAAAGCCCTGCAAAAATGGTGTGCTATTTCCATGAGCAATTCTATATAAAATCTCAGATCAAAGGTATTTTAGTGATAACTTCAATGATAGTTCACAAAAGGCCTACACTCACCAAAAAATGCTGCTACAAAGTCAAACTGTATTTTAATGATCAAGGGAAGTTAGTTTTAATGAAGTTCAGTGAAGGAAGCCCTTCAAGTTCACTAACATGATTGTATACTCTGATGACTCAATTCCAATAGACATATCTCCACAGGATTTTGCCAAAAATGGCTGAACATAGTTCCTGATCTTTCACAGATGTCTAATGTACAATCAGAGATTAACTGAAAAGTAAAAGGAGAATAGTAATTGGGTTAAATTGGTAACAAGTGGTATAATGCATACAATAATTTGAAGCTTCCTACATATAACATTTTGAAGAACACTTAAATTTTAATAGCACTATTTTTACAGGAAAAAATAAAGGCATAGGGGAGACAAACACTGGTTTCCCTACCCCAGCACTTTCAGACAAAATCCAGACTTGAAGGAACACCTCGTTTATTTTATTAGCCTTCATCAACAAATGAAAGTGAAAATTATCCATTGTGGAATTAAACACAAGGAAATTTGTCTTGGTTTATGTGAGTAGCTCAAAGCAGAGTTAGACCTATAACCTCTGATTCCCAGCTTTCAATCCTAATCTTGAGGTCACATTTCTTCCTCATTCTGTGAAATAAAACAGTCTTACTAAAAAGGTTAACAATTTATAATTAAGTGGTATAATATGCACCATATATTACAATATGCAGTTCTGGGATTTGTTACTCCATTTCAGTGTTTAGGTATTCTGCTGCTACTGGAGGGCCCTCCGCTGGAGTATGTGAAGGATGAAGACAGTGAAAGAATCCCAAGCGGGAAACTGAATCAATGCGTGTGCCATCTTGGAAACCAAAAATTAAAAGATCAGCTTGCTGGAGGTATTTAATAAATCTTGCTGTGCATATTAAATGTGCATTCAAAGAAAAATGTGTTTTAATTACAGCTTAAATGCATTCTGAATGCTAATATGACAAGGATTGAAGCACTTTATTTTGCTTAGCTCAATATTTTACAGTTAGCACATTGCCTTCAATGGGGTATTTAAAAAGTTACTTCAGCTAAAAAGTTTTATAATTTCATCAAGAAAGAAGGAGTCAGATAAGAAAGACAACTGATTTCTTTATTTAATAAAGAGCCTTAAAGAAATCTTAACCTCAAAAGTCTCCATTTTCTAGAAATTTGCTTAATCTGTTTGATGCTTGGCTCTCATTGTGCATCTCCTCAGCGTGCTGAGTGCCACTTCCACCCACTTCAGTGCCATGCTAAGGTTCTTCTTTCTGGATGCCTGCTAATAAAATTATCTCCACTAACTGGACTATAAATATCTTAATGGCAGGGATATATGCGTCCCCACTAGTGCTTGGAATAGCATATTGCACAGTCAGAGTGGTCTGTAACTGTTGACTGAACAGCCTCTGTTCTGGCTGGCTTTCTTAGAAATGGACACATTCCCTGAGAACAGTGTCTGTGGCACCCCACTTTAGTTTGAATGGAAACAGTGCAGACAACAGGGCCTTTATCTTCTGTCTCAGCTCTTTGATTCTAATGCTTGCTCTGTAATGTTATATGCTATCCCATTTCCAGACCCAGGTCCATATATATTCGGTGTGGTGTGGCATGGTGTGGTGTGGTATGGTGTGGTGTGGGGTTGGATGTGGAGGGTAGCATGTAACAGAGGTAAAGCACAATACCTAAGGCCCTAAATTAAGGAGGGATAACACTAGAGTGATCTTGGTCGTGATAGGGAATGAGGTAGCCAGAGGAGTAAGGCTTAGTCTAGAAATACTAAAACCTCAAAATACTTATACACATTCACCAATAATTAGAAATGAATGTGGATTCATGGAAGCATACAAAATTGTACCTTTCAGTTCAGTGTTATAGGTGCAAAAGTAGAAGACTGACTTATTTTGAGGCAATTCTGTTTTTGGCAAATGTTTTAGCAATATTTTCTCTAGATGGCAAGCAAAACTATTGTTTTGCAAACACTCTGTAATTACCTAAAATTCCATACCTTTGCATGTTTTTGTGATTGAGTGTATATGTTTGAATATATATGGTAATAATACTTTAGAAAATTGTCTATGATAAACATAACATTAATTACTTGTGTCCTCCTGTACTTAACTATACAGAAATTAGCTTCAACTACTGATCTTGTTACATAAAACTATCTTACTATGTTATGATGTATTTGCAATACCAGAGAGTTTTCTGTAGTTTCTGGCAACAGCTTGAGAAAATTTAGCCAAGATAATGTTTTATTTTGTTGTCTTTTTTTTCTTTCATGTGATGAAACTTATAAAGATATATTACCCTCCCTGGAATGAGGTTCAAAATCCATTTTCGGCTTTGGACCATCTGATAAAAGTTAATACTACACTTCATCTGAAAGTTTAGCAGTGTTTATTTCCATAAGAGGGAAAAAATAGAAGGGAAATGAAAGAACAGTGTAGCTGAACACTATATCCTCAATTAGGCATAGAGTGAAAAGTACAGTAAAATAAACACTACTGCTAAAACTATTCTTTTTTGTGTGTGTAGGTCTCAGATTTCAAAATTTTATTTTAAATAAATCATATATAATTTAATGCTTTCAACATGTAAGGTGGATTTGGGCTCTTTGATAATTATACCTATATTATTAAAAATGCATCTCCTGTCTCTACCTCTGAAGCTTATTGCATCTCTATTTTTTGTTTGTTTGTTTGTTTGTGTTTGAGACAGTGTTTTGGTCTTGTTGCCCAGGTTGGAGTGTAATGGCATGATCTTGGCTCACTGCAACCTCCGCCTCCCGGGTTCAAGTGATTCTCCTGCCTCAACCTCCTGAGTAGCTGGGATTACAGGCATGCAGCACCACACCTAATTTTGTATTTTTAGTAGAGACAGGGTTTCTCCATATTGGTCAGGCTGGTCTTGAACTCCTGACCTCAGATGATCTGCCCACCTCGGCCTCCCGAAGTGCTGGGATTACAGGTATAAGCCACTGCGCCCAGCCCATCTCTGTTTTAAATTCTGACTAAGAAATTGTTTTGTATAAGTTTAGTTAAAAGATCAGTAGAAAAAAATGACCGTGTGAAATTTTATGTCAGAAAATATGGATATTGCCTTTAAAAATTGCAATACATCCATTCATAGGTAAATAAAAATAAATCAAAATTGATGTAATGGAAGATATTTTATAAAATGGATAATTCATGTTCAAAAATAAACTTTTTTTCCCTTAGCGTACATTTTGTGTTTGAAATCTTGTAACTGGTGAATTGTCTGAGTGATATCATGATGTAATTGAAGAAAGGTGATTTGAACAGGTGATGCTCAAGGACTTTCTCCCTCATGCCTCAGTAAACTCCCCCTACATAGACCTCAGGGAGACCAGCAAGAGGCAGAAACTCTCCTAGCAGTAGGGCTGGGTTGTTGGAGCTGATCCCCTTCAGCTAGCTGGCAATGTGGACCCTGTCTTGGGTGACAGGTGGGGACCCATAGTCTTTGGCAAGCTCAAGCAGGATGGCATGGGCTATATCATGTCCCTGGAAACTCAGATGTTGATATCTTAACCTTATAATAGGACTGGATTTGAAGATAGGGTTTTAAAGAGGTAATTACATTAAAATGAGCTTATTAGGGTGGGCCCTAATTCAATACGACTGGAGTCCTCATAAGAAGAGGGAATATGGACACCCAGACCCACAGAGAGAAGACTATGAGCCATGGAGAGAGGCTGTAGAAAAAACCAACCCAGGGCCAAGATGGACCAGCAGTCGCAAGAGCATTGCTTCATTTGTACAATAAAAATACAGCCAAGGATTTTGAGGGTGGCTGAATTAATAAATATTCATGATCTCTGGCCTGGTTTCTGGATCTTATTAGACACTTCTCAGACCCAGAGCTTACGCGGTGAAGGAGGGCTGGGTTCCCACGAGTAGGGATCCTGTAACACCATGGGAAGTGCATCTGAAAATCATTACCCTAGTTCTTCCATGAAGGGATCTAAGGAATGTTCATGCATTGTGGAAGTGAAGTACATGACATTTTGAGGACTTCTCATACAAAACAAGTATGTTGAAGTAGATTCTCAGGGGTCAGAAATGTCATCATAACTTGCTTGTTAGGGCAGTATGTATAGGAGCCCTGACCCAGGTTTGGTTTACTCTTACTCTATCCACTGGTCCTAATGGTCAGTTCCCTGGTCTGCAAATGTAAAATTCACATGGGCACAATCCGTGGCTGGCAGAACCATCATTTTGGTCACTGCCCTGTGGTGGAGGAGTGACGTAGTAGGCAAGGCTTGGTGCAAGCTTCCAGAACTTCTCCCTGTCCTTCCACCTGCCCTGTGTCATAGCCAAGATAGTAAAGGTTTTAAAAATTGCATCCTGGGAGAAATGGCTGATATTGGTGCGACTTTTAAAGATATAAAAAATGAGCTGGGCGTGGTGTCTCACGCCTGTAGTCCCAGCACTTTGGGAAGCTGTGGTGGGTGGATCTCCTGAACCCAGGAGTTCGAGACCAGCCTGGTCAACATGATAAAATCCTGTTTCTACAAAAAAAGATACAAAAATTAGCTAGGCATGATGTTGTGCACATGTAGTCCCCTACTTGTGGCGCTGAGGCAAGAAGATCACTTGAGCCCAAGAGGTGGAGGTTGCAGTGAGCAGAAAGGGCACCCCTGCACTCCAGCCTGGGTATCAGAGTGAGACCCTGAAAAAAAAAAAAAGGTGTCTATAAAGAATACATGAGTGGTGGCTGCCATTTAATTTAACTACTGGGTCCCTGTAAAAACCAGCTGGTTCCAACAGATAATGGTAGACTTCCAAAGATTCCCTGGTTGGGGGAGAGGTGGTAAGTCAGGAGAAAATCAGATGCCACAAGCTTCTAGGTTTTCCTTCCCAGTGGTGTCACATGGGACACACTGAATTCTTCCAGTGAAGATGTGTGACATGTACAAAATGCTACCCATTAGGAAAGTGCACCTGAGTCTCAGAGCCCAAGGTTTTTATGGAGGGTCGCTTATGCAGACATAGAGCACTTGCCTGACTTTCTTCTGTCACTGAAGCGCCAGATCACCATCAAGTGCATGTTGCTCTAAACTATCCAGACAGTTGGTACCATGTGGCTAAACACCTCAGGAATGCAAAAATACTCCTATGGGACAGAACATTCCAGAGGCTCATTCCCAGGTGCAGCCAAGGGCGAGCCATATGAACAGGACTTTCTTGGAACTGCACTTTTCCCACACATGCACCCACAGCTTACAAAGGATGAGTGACTAGTGGTTCAGAAAGTTCAAAGATGAAGATATAGGTCAGTCCTCTGGGTAAACCATTTGTCTCAGAAGAAGTGCTGGTCAGGAAACACAGGAGAGGGTAGGAGTCACTGTGATCTCAAGTCCTCTGCAGTGGCAGGAATTAAACTTCATCCCACTCACCTTCCTTGTATAAGTTTTTCCAGAAAAGGAACCGATTTGAGCCCCTGAGGAGATGCTCCTCAGGGATGAACTTACTATCCAAAGCGAGTGGATTCAAGCAATGCAAAGGCAGGCTATGGGGTCTGGTAGTGCTGCCCAGATTCCCCTCCAGGACAAGCCCAACAAGGCCCACTCACTGTCCAGCATCTCTCACTGCTCAGCCCTGCTTTCTTTACTCTCTTTCAACATTTTCCCAAGAAACATCTTTAATAAAACTGTGGGCAAATTTGTCTGTCTTCCAGGGAACAAAGCCTGGAGTTCCTACAGTCAGATAATCAGATGCACGTTGCATTTCATAGATGAGGGTCGCATATCAAAATAAGCAGCTTCCTCATATTAAGAGTGGGGATTTGTGGGGAAATGGGAGTAATATAGACTGGGGGGAAATGGTGTTTAAATTTTGATCTGACATGAAAAGCAATCAAAATTTAAACAAAAAGAATTTGATAATTCTTTGCTCTTACTGATACTATGGAATGTCTGCTAGACAATAAGGTGTGTTTATGTTCCCAAACTGTTTCATAGGCTTCCAAATTATCAGTATATTGACCGTTACTCAGAGTAATTATCCAACTCACCAGGTGTAGGATTTGCAAGCCAGAAACACAGACCTGGCTTGAGCCCATTATGTTCATTTAGATGCTTTACCACAGGAAGGAGGAAGTGTGACAGTATTGAAAAAAACCAAAACCAAAAAAAATAAGTACAGCTCAGAGAATCCTAAAGGGAGAGCATATTGAGGAACAGTCTTTGCACCAGGAAGGGGAACTCACCCCTATCCAGTTTATGAGTTAACATTGAGGCTGAGGCGGAAAGATCTTGTTGCTACTAGTAGATGTAACTACCAGAGACATCACTCAGCTGCTCTGTGGCTTTCTAGATGGTGTCAAGGATGTCTGTGGAGGAAACCTCAAGAATCCAGACCAGTGCTTGCTAATAATTGATCAAAAAGTGTTTTTATAGTATAATTACTGTTTGGCAGCCAGGCAGGGAGGATGCAGGGCAGAGGAGAGAAGATGAAAACTGAGATTAATTTGGTTTTTAGTGTTTGTATATTTGCATGATAGGCAACTGACTCATTATTCCATCCAATAATAATACTGATATGAATCAGGAAGTCATTTAACTTAATTTTCTTTTGCTTTAAGGGATTTGGGAAAAAGGGCAAAAGAGAAATACTTCAAGTTGCGTAAACAATGTAAGTTAGGGCATGTGGTGGGAATGAGGCTGCCACATTCAAGTGGAAGGAAATGACTAGGACTGCTTAGCAGAGCAAAAGATATGTGTTAGGATCAAGGACAATAAAACATTCTGGTGACATCAGCCTTCGCTCCTTGGCAGTTCAGCATCTGAAGACCTATTCTATTTTGGAGGAACCTAACACTCTGTGCCACTCCCTATTGAAGTCCAAGGTGATTTTAATGGTCAGAGTGCAAGCTAATCTCTCATAACAATAAGAATATGATACGGCCTAGAAAGATAATTTTATTTCATTCTCTGGTATTAGCCCTGAGGTGGGAAAGCTATTCTCACAATGTGGCTTTTTCTAAGATGGTTTTGGTTAGTAACATTTTCCAGCCAGTAAGCCAAAAAGAAGTTCATGCCAAGTGGCTTGGTCTCTAAGGAGATGATCTTAAAGATGAACAACACACTTCTCACAGTTCACTGGCCCAGACGTATTCCCTATTGTAAGGGAGGCTGAGAAATGGGTTACCTAGTTGGGTGGATGATGCCCAATAAATGTTAAAAATGAAAGAAGAGAATAGATACTGAAAGACAGCAGTTTTTGCTACAAGGATACATGTCTTCTCCATCTCCATGAAGCTAGAGGCAATCACCTGGCCTAGGGTCAGCCACTAAGTTCAGCTCGCTGGGGGCTCTGTGTTGGTGGCTTCATCATAGATGACAGCAGAACCCTCACCATTTTCTGCCTGTGGTGTGACTTGGGCAGATGCTTCTCTGCTTAAATGTACTTGGTTCTTGTCATTTTCTAAGCCTGCTTTTTTCCTGAGTGACTCCCAAAAGTGCAATAGCTCTCAGGACAGAGTTTACAATATCACATAGTATGGGTTGAAAAACAGGATTTATCCAGAAAGCGTATGAGCCAGGGGTCAGTAAGAGAGAGCACTCAGCCCCAGTCTCTCATCCCCCAAGAAGCAGGAGGGCAAGAATTTTCTGGGGAGCATACTGTAATATTATATTGTTTTGTGCTGCCTTCTTCTAGATAAGAACAACTTTATCAGCGTATCACTAAACAGCCAGAGTGTAAGGAGGCAGATTCAGGATGCCCACTGGATTTAGGGAGCCACTTTTTAGAGACTATCTAGAAGAGCCAGCAGCCCAGCCCTTGGGATGTGTGGCTGTGGCAATTTTAGCTCCAGTGCCGTGGGAAGCGGTTGGGTGCACCTCCTGCCGTATCCTGGCTCTGGCAATTCATGTACCAGATGACCCCGTATAAGCTCCCAGGATCTTTCCTGGAGAATCCTGCTCATGAGAGCACACTGCTCTATGCTTCCTAATCATTGTATGAACTGACCACTATTCTCCCAATAAATTGTTTCCTGATTCTAGATGAGATTGGTTTCTGTTGTGCAAAATCATGACAATTAATGGATAGACTACAGACGATTCAGAGAAATATAAAATTTAAACAAACAATTGAATTATATGTATTGAAACTGAAATGAATTTCAAATAAAGTTAGATATTATTATTTCCTTTTTCATGTATCACTTGTGGAGGCCCAGAGATAGTCAATAACTAGTTTTTGGCAACCTTTTCCACAACAATTAAGAAATGAAACAGTGTTTTAATGCAGATTGCCATGTGTTTATAGAATACGTGCTACACATATTCATTTGCAGCATTAGTTATTAGGAGTGACTATGCTATGTTTAATATAGCACATTTATTGGCCTGAATATCAGGACACACTTAAAATTCTTGACATCTTATACGAACAATTAGACACTTTATAACCACAGATTGGAATAAGATCTAGACATTTTAAGTCTTCCAGGACAGTCAGATATTGATCCTCTCTTACTGCACACTTGGCCAATGGTCTGTGACAACATAGGGTCATGGTGAATTATCAGCGAGTTTAGTCATTGTTCTTGCCATGGATTTCCATGCTCCAGAAACCAGCAATCTGATATCTATTTACTACTGCATCCAATGTCCACAGATTGGAATAAGATCTAGACATTTTAAGTCTTCCAGGACAGTCAGATATTGATCCTCTCTTACTGCACACTTGGCCAATGGTCTGTGACA
>NW_012115633.1:1953410-1966713 GCF_000951035.1 Colobus angolensis palliatus | reverse complement strand
CAGATTGGAATAAGATCTAGACATTTTAAGTCTTCCAGGACAGTCAGATATTGATCCTCTCTTACTGCACACTTGGCCAATGGTCTGTGACAACATAGGGTCATGGTGAATTATCAGCAAATTTAGTCATTGTTCTTGCCATGGATTTCCATGCTCCAGAAACCAGCAATCTGATATCTATTTACTACTGCATCCAATGTCAATAAATTTAGAAAGGGTAATAGTATCTTACATGTGATAAACAGATCATCTCTCAGAAGGGTTGCAGTTGACTAATTAGAATTCTGAACCCTTTCTCAACCTTTTAAGAGGCTGATACCTCACTAGGGCACATCTTACAACTTGTCTGAACAGGAGTGTGCAGAGGACAGCTCCATTTTCCCTGCTGGTTTTCAGCATGTCATTGGAATTAGGCAGTCACTCTCTTCTTGTCATTATCAAGTAAAAATGTTAGCACCCTCAACTCTAGGACAAAATACTCACTGAGAATGTGATTGTGATTACTTTTAGTACTTGGGTATTTAAAAAAAAACATGAATCAGCAATCAGATAAAAATTACTCTAATTATGTCAGTTATAGCATTTAAATCTAAGCCTTGTTGTGACTTTTTAATTATTACCCAAGAATGTAATCCTTATTACCAGGCAAAGAAGAAATGCATTGGTTTTATTACATTTTTGGAACCTAAACTACCATATCTGTGAGGTTTTGTGCTGGGCATTGCTGAAGCTGAAATGAATAGAGGCACCTCCATCTTTGACCTGCTCACAGTTTAATATGTGAAAGAAGTAAATAACTTAATAAAATGTGAGTAGTGTTATAATTCAAAGACACAAAAACTAGGGTCAGGTAAGAGTGGTACCTGAACCCCATGGTGCCACTAGCCAGGAGAGGTGGGGTGGCCTAGTGGGTGGGAGAGTACAGAGGACTGAGAGAATACTCAAAATGAACCTGAAAACTAACAGCCAAAACTTATGAAGAGATTTCCTGCTCAGAAAGCCAGCCAACAGAGTCACAACTGTGACAGAATGCACATGGAATGATGCTAATTTCATAGATGGTTTCAACCAAGACTTCATAGTAGCCATGTTAAAGATGGTCAGAGAAACAAACGAAAGAACTATGAAAAACAGGACAGAAATAAAGCAACTAAATTTACATAGGTAAATATATATACAAACATATATACATATGTGTGTATGTATACATACATACAAATTAAATTTTAAGTACGATATAGTTAAAAAGAGAAGTAGTAAATTGGAAGAAACACTGTGGTACTCACTCAAAATGCAGTGCAAAGGTTAAATTAACTAAATTTACTTTTATATTAAGGTTTTAAAGTATACACACGCATATAAGTGACTGACACATAAAAATTATGTAGGAAAATCTCAATATCTAAAGTTCAAATTGGGAGTAATTCCAATACATGTTAGTGGACTAAACTCAAATATTTCAAAAAACAGATATCATTAGGAAAAAATACAGTTAAAGGATACTTATAAGTGATTGTTACAGCAAGTTGAAAATTAAGGGATACAAAAAGACATACTTGATGATTACTTAGAGAAAAAGCTGGTACTATAATACTAATATTAGACTAATTAAACAAATAGCACAAAGGTAAAATGTTAGTCATGATAAAAGAAGACAAAGGCAAATATCCACTCAGACAATATTATAATCGTGATTATTGTGTGCACCTATCACAAAGCTTCAAAATTCATAAAACAAAAATCGATATAATTAGATGATATACTCGTACAGGAAACTGGTAGATCAAGCAGTAACACATTGGTAAGTATAAGAATTATTTGCTTATAAAAGTTAAGTAATGCAATCTAGCAGATACATGTAAAATAATGGCAGTATACAGCAAATAAATAATGTTTATTTTTCTCAAGTGCACAGAAAGCCACTTCCATAGACTACTTCAAAAATGAGTAAAAACAAGAAATTATCTCATGACAAGGCAGAAGATTTAGAAATCAATTAAAAGATAGCACTTAGTCAGAAAATAATAGGTGCTGGTGAGGTTGCAGAGAAAAAGGAAAGGCTTATACGTTGTTGGCAGGAGTGTATATTAGTTCAACCATTGTGGAAAACAGTATGGCAATTCCTTAAAGACCTAAAAACAGAACTATCATTTGACTCAGCAACCCCATTACTGGGTATATGCCCAAAGGAATATAAATTGTATCATAAAGACGCCTGTAATCCTAGCACTTTGGGAGGCCGAGGCGGGTGGATCACGAGGTCAGGAGATCGAGATCATCCTGGCTAACACGGTGAAACCCATCTCTACTAAAAATACAAGAATTAGCCGGGTGTGGTGGCAGGCGCCTGTAGTCCCAGCTACTCGGGAGGCTGAGGCAAGAGAATGGTGTGAACCCGGGAGGCGGAGCTGGCAGAGAGCCGAGATCGCGCCACTGCACTCTAGCCTGGGCAACAGAACGAGACTCCGTCTCAAAAAAAAAAAAAAAAGAAAGAAAAGAAAGGGCAAAGTAATCTATCTGAGAAATGTTACTGAAATCAGAATAAAACTTAGCTTTTGTATCAGTAAATGATATTGATACAATGTCATAAATATCCTCTTATTACTCATGATTTCCATTTGTCTCTTGTCATTCCTTCTAGAATTTCTAACTCACTGTCCATCTGTCCATCAAGTTCTAATGACTCTGTCCCACTTCCGGGACGACTTCAATGTTGCCTAGAGCGTTTTCTTGCTCTCCTTTGAGAGTGGGACTCTGCCTTGCCTCACTGTAACTGTGGGAGGGTACGTTCAGTCTCCCCAGCCAGACAGCAGGCTGCTTGTGCATCCCACACGTGCCCAGCGTGGTGCTGCAGGTGGAGTGTGTGATTGTATCTAAGGCTGAGGAGACACTTGCGTATCGCCTCCCTCTCTGTAGTCACCAGCGGTTGCGATGTTAAACAAGCCTGTTTAACAGGCTTATTTAAAGGAATATCGGGCCAAGTCCTTCCCTGCTGACTGCAGCCAAACTTGGCAGGCTGTCGCGTTCTGAGGGCCTTTGGTTGGCTGGAGGGCAGACGTGCAGGGAGTGCTTGCTTGCCGCCTCTGACTGGCTGTGTGCCCACCTCACTCCAAGTCACCCACAGCTCAGGTTCCAGCCAGCCTGGGGCTTCTAAATATAAGGTGTGCTCAGGGGTCCCCGATCAGGCGCCTGCCTCTGGGCCTGCGTGGGTGGTGCAGCCTCTCTTTAATCACTAAGAACTGGTTCTTTCAAAGCATGTATTTTCTGAAGAAACTTTAGAACCGCGTTTATTTTAAAAGAACGAATTGGAGAAAACAAATAGGTGAGTGACTACTTCATGGCTGAGTTAACACTTTTTCTCTGACCTTTAGGTCTGTTGTAGATGGAGTAAGTTCTGTGCATTGTGTATAGTTGGACGTGTAGTTTTTCTTTCTTTTCGATCTAAATGTACTACTTAATTGCATCTTTTTATTGCAATATATTTGGTTGAACTTTTGCGTAAACATTTAAATTCCTTTTATCAGATATTTATTACGTGGTAAATGATAATACTTTGTAACAGTCACGTGGAAAAAAGAAAAGAAAACTCGCTGTTATTCATATCAATGCCTCTTTTCTCTGTCGCTGTTTCTCAGATTGATGCTCACAGCTTCTTGGGTGCTTTCTCACGGGTAAAGCCATGGCATCGGTACCTTCCATCGGTTGCCTTCTAGCCAGAAATCAGTATTATCGAAGTAAGTTGCATCATCATAGAGACATCCCTAGGTAATATGATTTGAGGTGATGTTTGTGGGATATTGTTAACATAGGTATCATGTTACCTTCAGAACTTAAGGGAGAAAACTAATTCTTGGTGGCAATGAAGGAAACAGGAGGCCTCAGGGACCTCTCTGACCCAGTGCTGACAGCCACTTCTTTGTTCTAGCTACGCTGTATCGATGAAGTCATTGACACTTAAAAATCAGTGAACATCAGCTTATGTTTCATTATTACGTTTTAATTTTATATACCTTGCATTCTGTAAGATCCACTAAAAACTGATAATTTTACATACATAAAGTATTAGTCAACTCCTTAGAAAAGAAAGGATAGCATGATTTTGCTTCAAAAATTTTCTAATTTCTATCTTCTGCTATGGATAATAGGCCAATTTCTATCTGACCAGTTTTATTTTTATTAATCTAGCCATCTGTTCATATTCATAGCCAAATAGAAAATTGTAGCTTCTTAGAGAAGATTGAGAAATTTCATAAAATAAAATAAGCATTTTAGAACCAAATTAGTAGTTATTAAAAGTATCTATGGCAAAAACACATAGAAAACTCTTCTTTCAAGGGTTGCTCATAGTATAAGTTTTAGAGGCAACTACTGATTTATTCATTTTACAAAAGTTTATGCTCATTTACTTGGTGTTATTTATCCACAGGAGTTACTTTTATATTCTGATCTTATAAGAGACATAGGTTTTAAATACAAGTTTAATAAGACAAAATGTTTGTTCTTTCAAAATAATTCCTTAATTCCTAGATTTGATGACTTTTGTAGAACTTTAAATATATATGTATTAATATTTCTAATGTAGTATGACAATATTTATTCTTGGTCTTGTTCTTTCTTAGTCTTTGAATCTGAAAACATTTATAATACATTTTAAATTCAACATTCATATCCAAGGAGAGAGTGAGTTGCCTGCCTTGGAAATGAGTATATCTTATCAGTAGAACATAGTATTTCTTAATATAGCAGCTTTCTATTGATTGGTAATTTGATCAGTTTTTCAATTCACGAATTCACAAGCTAGGAATAAATGATTTCAAACCATGTTACTTGACAGTTTGTATTTAAATGATGTGAATGTGCCTGTCTGGTTGCCAGTTATTTATTTGTTTAATATCATTTGTTTCCCACAGAGTCCAGTGTTTCTTCAGTTAGTTCTTTAACTGGCTCTGATTCCATTAACTTCATAGATGATGACAAATCACAGCAAGGTACTTAGTTATTTCTTTCAGTGCCATTTGTATTATTTCTTTTTATTTTTAATCTCAAATTTGTTTGATAAGGAGTAATACAAATTTTATTTGATAGGGTTGCCTGAAGTGGCAGAATCCACCTGGTGGTTTAAATTCTTTTTCCATTCTGAACCTGTGCTTTCAAATGTGAGAATAAAAGATCTGTCTGCTACGGGGTGAGTTTTAGCCTTCTCTGGTAAGGGCAGTTCTTACTTCGTGAATGAAATAATGCACATGGTATGTGTTATGCTACTCACTTAGGGTACACAATTGTCTCTTGAGAGCAGTAAGCCTTGCCTATGAAGTGTACCTGAGGGATGAGGGTGGCACTAACACAGCTCCCTCCTTGAAGCTCGCTATCAGGAAGACCACAGCGCCCTTTCCAGTTCAGTCACTCAAGAGTGGTGAAGTCATATGCGAAACTGTGTCATTGTTTGGCGGGGGATAGACTGAGAATCAGAGGAAAGGGTCTAAATTTGTTTTGCCCATACCTTCAGGAAAAGAATAACCATTGTCTAGTTGTTGTCTTAGATAACCTTAGAATGACACTGCTGATTTTGATTAGCTTCTGTGTGGTGCAAATTACTAGGCAAGTTGAATTGAGGGTTTGTGTGCAGTTGTTGTTTTCAGACATTTTGAACTCAAACACACTGACTAGCACAGTTGTTATTTAATATATTTAAACTACTTATTTTGGATTTTAGACATTTGAATACCTAGTAACTAAATGGAATAGAAAGAATCTATAATAAAGGGATTCATAGATGCCAATGTTGAAATATAATGATTTTGATGGATTTTCCAGCTAAGACAAATTTAGAATCATTATTTAAAAATAGAATCATTATTTAAAATATTTTAAAAAGCCAATGCAAGACTAATTGTTGGAAAGATGTTTTCTCGACACTCTTTATCAAGTTTATTCATGTGAATTATCTGGAGAGTGTTTCATTTATTTATCCCATCCTCTCAGACTACTATAAAGTTAACCCAAATTACAGATGAGCACTTTGTAGCGGATCATCTTTGCACTGCCATTCAATAAACATGTTGGTAACGGTTGTCTGCCTTATGTAGCATGAACAGTTGATTCTGACAATCAAGATCCTCTGCCTGCTGCAGTGGCCCATATGTGAACGGCTCCCCTTCAGCGCCCCAGCTACTCCAGGACTCTTCTCCTTGTAAGAAGACAAAAATGTGCCTGAGATCTCACTTATGAAACAAGATCACAGCAGTCACTGATATAGCAAAAGTTTAGGCATTTTTCTCAACACAAAGACTATCACCACAAGTGGCACTTGCTACCTGGTGCATCTTTGAAAATTGTGCCTTTAGAAACAAGACACCCCTTTGAAGTAATATGTCTTCAAATGTTGTGATTTACATAAAGTAGCTCTTTCATTACTTATATCATTTTTATTAAAAATCTTAAGTTAGATTCTTTTTATGTCTGTTGAGTGATTTATTTATTATGCCTTAAAACTGATGTGTCAATGCTTCACATAATGGTTTAAAGGGCATTGAATTCAGAAGTTTAGAAAAGAATTGTAAAAATTCAATTTTTTTAAAATAATGAAGGTTGGAAATAGCATATGTTTCATTAAGTACATTACCTGCTAAATAGATTACCATACAGCTAACCAATTGGTCATTGTAGAGACTTTAAAATTCTTTATTTTAAGTAACATTTAATAACATGGAAAATTATATTATTGTATTAAAAATTGGCCTCATATGTCATATATAGTACAATTTTAGTTGTATTAAAAAGTTACATATGCATAAAGATAGACAGGAAGGAACTATACCAAAATGCTGACAGGACCATTTCTGGAGATGGGATTATGGGCGTTTTTCATTCTCTTTTTAATATATATTTCCATATCTATATCTGCAAATTTTTCTAATATGCCAAGTATTGTGTATAATTAGAAAACAATAAATGTTAATATAAAAAGGAACACTGAAATTTTCTGAATAAGTGTATTCCCTACATTGAGTAGAACAGCTCTCTATTCTCTGAATATTGGGTAAATAATACATAATAAGTTTCAATTGATAAGTTTCTGTATATTGCTTGCAAGTAGTTTTCAATGTGAGATGTAAGGCTTAGATATCAGGGATGCTCACTCACTTAGCAGTAGACATCACTGCAGTCATGGGGCCAATGCTGACATAAACATCCAGTGGAGCACACATAACCCTTAGGAGGATGGTCTTCCTACCTAACTACATAACCATGACAGAGCATCCAGGCTGGCCATTGGCAGTGACAGACATTGCAGACAGATCATTTACCTGTTCCGAATGGGAAAGGCATTTCTTCAAGCTTGTGTCCCTTTATTACATAGCTGTTAATGAAAGGACTCAAACATCCCTTTGATCCACATCACTGTCTACATGTGATGGCTTTCCTGGTGGCTGCCTGCATGAACACATTTTCTCTATTTCTAGAAGTGAATTAAATTTTAGGAGTATATATATTCACTTGATTTTGGTTCAAATTAAATCATAGTAATTAAAAATGGATTTTTTTTAAGTGAGAGAAAAATATAATGGCAAACTCTGGAAAGGTTCTGTTTCTACTTTAATATAATCAGCAAATTCTTTTTTTTTCATGCATACTTGATATATGCATGAACAGATTGCTTGTTTAGGTTACTTGATGAAGTTTGCAAAATAGGTCAGCAAGTTGGCATTTACTTTGTTTACTCAGAAAAATACCATTTGTTAAATTATCTTATTTGGGAGGGCTTATATATTTGTAAAAATTACAGTTTTTATATTAGTTTAGACTAGTGTTGCTCTTTCTGAAAATTATTACTATTTAAAGCAATGGAATTTTACATAAAATTTTAAGTCAAACAAAACTATGAACATATATAGTAATTAAATATTTTAGAGTGGTTACACACACATATGTGAAGGTAGATAGATGAGATAGACAGATAGATAGATACGTTAAAAAAAATAGAAGATATCTTTCCGGAAAGTAACATTAAATTGAACTCACAAAATGATTTAAAAACGGAAAGAATTTCTGCATACTGCCCCAGAGTTTCTACAGAATTAAAATAATAGAAATATATAAAAGGAACAAAATATCTTCTGGTTAATTCTAGATAATCTTTCTCAACGTATCAGAAGACATTTTTCCACTGCCTTTAAAAAGTACGTCACAAATAGATCTCAGCATAACTGTGCATTATTTTAGATAAAATATCTCCTGCCTGCTCTGTTGCTTGTTGGGTAGACAATCAACAGTGAAGGCCAAGTGTGTTGAGGAGGTGACATCAATCCAAATGACTTGCGATGTGCTGTGAACATTCTAATCTGATATTATGAAATGTTATTTGATTGGACTTGGATGTCTGTATTAAATGCAGTATGATTTTGACAATTTAGGCTCAGGTTCTATAAAACTGTGTGTTGGTATTCCGCTATTTTTTTTTGGTATATGGTTTTGATCTCAGGTTTCAAGCTATTGATTTTATTTCTTTACAGATGAAACCACCAACAGCCCATCCCTCAATTCTCACAACCATAAAAATTATTGAGTTGGTGTTTAAGACTTCTTGATGCTTCACACAATATGTAGAATTTAAAGTTGTAAAAAACAAAACTGCATGCTTCCATTTGGCTATTAAAGGAGGATGATAAACAAAATTATTTTAGAGAGTGAAAGTAATTGGCCAGGTTGAATTGAATAGGGATAAAACTCTAACTCATAGAAATTCAAGAAGTGTAGCAAGTCATAATTTATTCTAGCTCCCCATAAAGTCTTCTAACCTAACATGTCAAAGCCAAGTTCATGATCTCTATACCCCACCATATCTCCTTGTAGTATCTTCACTTTCAGATAATGATGGCAGCATTAATCAACTCAAGTAAGTAGTAAGTTGGCTTATTTTCTTTCCTATCCAATCCAACATCAAGTCTTTTCAATTTTGTATCTTTAATGTTTCTGGGGTCTACCTACTTACTTTCTTTCCCAAGTGCACTACCTGAATTCAAATGTCAATCATTTGTCCCTGGAGTACTGCCATGACCTCCTAAGTGGTCCACTTACACCATTTTTATCTCTCTCTAGTCAACTGTCCTCTACAGAATAACCATAACCATTTTTAGAATGTACAACCTGATTATACTCTCCTATGAACATTCACTCACACACACACACACTCCCACATTTGCACACACAGAAGACTCAATCACTCCTAATAAATGAGGGGTAGTCACAGCTCACCAATTCCGGCTCTAGTCTAGCTCCTGGTAACCCCTATGATCCATCCCTGCAGCCTGCTCTCCACAGCTTCCTGTGTTCCAGCTGCATCTGCTTTACTGCATTCCCTTATGTACATCATTTTCCCTGTTGCCACAGGGTCTTTCCATTTCCTTCAGCTTAGAATCTCCTCACTTAATGTCTACTTATCTTTGAAACCTTAACTCTAAAGTCACTTCCACTGAGAAACCTTCTCCGACCTCCCTGACTCTATTAGATTTTCCATTATCCACTCAGTTAGTGCATACCTCTCTCCTTCCCAGCACTAATCACAGATATAATTTTACAGTTGCTTGTGTAGTTATTTGATTAATATAGGTTTCATCCATTACATATAAACTACAAGAAAGTAAGATCAAGGGTCATGCCTGCTTTGCTGAACATTGTGTACCCAGCCTCTGACATGCAATAAATATTTGCAAAGGAATGGCAATGGTTCTTTAGCCAGGACTGGTCACAACCTCAAGAAGCATTACTTTGCAGTGGGAAGAAGGAAACACTAAATCATTAAAGAAATGAAGAAAATGTTTTCTAATAGTGATATGTGCTGTAAAGGAAATGAAGTGTTTTGTGGGAGAGTGATGAGATAGGGTGGAGGTAGAGGGAGGGCAACTTGGATTGGTGAAGTTAGGAAAGGACTCAGTGAGAAGTTGGCTTTGGGGTGGAGTCCTGAAGGGGGAGAAGTGACCAGTTTTGTGAGAAGTACTCTGGGCAGAGAAAATAGCCAGTGGGGCTTGCTATGCTTTGCATTGTGTATATAGCCTCTCGTTACACTGCTGTGAAGAGGCAATGGCTTTGGAAGAATTTTGCATTTTCCATGTGGAGGTCAAATTGTGAACAGCTTTTTTTCCCAACTACACCCACACTGAGAAATGGCAGGGTATGGGGACTATGCCCTTTCTTCTTCAAGTCCCTCAGGGTGATCTATAAATTGTCCCCAATAACACTGCACAGTAGCATGCATACAAAGTAACCCAAGTCCAGTGGGGCATGCCCTCAGGTGTCTCCAGGCCTTGAAATAATTCTCTAAACTAAGGAGGTAAGTTCTACCCTATCATTTCCTTTCTACCCCTCATACCAAGTGGGTAAGTGCATTGCTATGAAAGGTTTGTCTCTAGTTTCTTTTTGACAAACTATATTTCTAGAAATATTTTATATCAAAGGACTAGAAAAAAGGGAGAGCTACACTATCACCTTCCTTACACAATCATGAAGAAAGAATGTATTTCAGTTCTGGGGTCTGAAAAGTTTTCTCCATTATAGTCAAATCACTTGGTTCTCAAAAGGTTAAGAAAAAAGCTTATGATGTGTTTCTAATACATCTTCAAACAACTTTCATTCAACTTTTAAATACCTTTCAATTAAATTCATTATAACCAAATATTTATTTCATTTATTCAGAAAAAACCATATTTCTGTTATAGTTTTATCTGACTAAGAGGGTTAGACCATACAAGTTTTGCTTCATTATTTTTAGTTAGGTGTATTGGAGTTTGTTTGCCTCCAAATTATAAACCCCAAATATATTAAATCCTTTGCACTTTAGTAATTATTTGATTAACAGTCAACTGAAATTTAAGCGTAATGAGTATTTTATCCTTTTCTCATGCTTAGCAGAGGTTTTTGAATTAGTGAATGAAGTTACTGGGACTATGATTTGTATGTCAATACACTACAAAGCTTAGTGTTTTACAATTCTTTTTCAAGGAAGAACGACTAACGTTTTATTTTCAAATGAACTACCTATGAAAATATTTGTGCAATCTTAAGAAGCATATTTAGAGAGCTGCTTATTTTCGGATTTCAAGCTAAATTTCACCATGAAAAGGGAAGACAGATAAAACTCGTAAATTCATCATTTTACTTTGTTCTTTTTTATCCTAGATGGATTTCACATATCCGCTTATTTTCTGTTACTGCTGATACAGCTTAATATTCTGGAAGGAGATTGTATTGTTTTCTCTCTATTGTGCAAAAGACATCCTTTTACCTTGATATGTTTGACTGGTATTCATGGCAGTCCCTGAGTTAGGAGCATATTTGAGTGTGTTTGATGGTGAATATAAGACTGCAGTTGGTCCTGAATTCTGGACTCCACAAGAGTAAGGGTTTTTAATTGAAAGCGAGGTAGGCCTCATTTAAAGGAGCAGTGTAGGACTGGAGTAAGAAACTGGGGATCTGTGGAGGTGAATTAGTTACTCTCACACATATTTAACAGTTTAACAAATCTGTAACTGGCCAATTAATTCCAAATCAATGAACAAGTATTTTCTTTCTGGAAATATTTTTTAAACACTATTCCATATGTTTTCTTTTTTCAAAATTCTAGAACATGTTAAATTTCAGAGAGTCAAATCATTCTCCAGCTAATCATTCTAATTATTTATAGCATTTGGGTGAAGCATACCTCATATTTCTTCAAATAGCACTAATAACTTCTCTAATGTTAAATAGTTAAAAACATGGTAAGACAGAGAGAAAGGCTGGAAGTGTATTACAACAGTGTAAAAACTCCATAAGCACCTTGTTTGCTGTCCAAACAAGCAGTAATTTATTTTGGCAAATCTGCAGTCCTTAAATTCTCACAATCTGATGTGTCTAAGACTCATGTAGGGAGTTTGAGAAAGTGCAGATAGCAGGGCTCCCTCTCCAGAAATCCCACACCCATAGTCCTGAGTTGAGGGCTAGGAATCTCATTCTTCAATGAGCACTTCTGGAGATTTGTTTCTGGTACAGAGAGTAACATTTCTTTACACTGCCTATGGGCAAAATTGCCACTGTCCCTCTGCCCAAAGTCTGGGAGTAAGCTGCTTTTGTTAAGCTGTGGTGGTAATTTTGGTGTGAAAAAACCACAATGACCTGGGAGAGCAAGTGAGTGATTCTGGAAACAAAATCATGTAAAATAGTGAGGTTATTTCAAATCTGGAAGGTGTAAAGGTAAACTGAGGCTGGAGCTGAACCAGGAACGAAGACACAAGGCAAATGGCAGTGAGAATAGCCTTTATTAGGACTCGCGGGCGAGGTTCCTCGGTCCAAGGGTGCGGGCCGAGGAAGTCGCGTTGAAGGAGGAGGGTAGGAGCTTTTTATAGCCCGAGAGGTAGGGAAGCTGGTTGTGCAAACAGGGCCTGGGGGGTCTTGAAACTACTAGGACAGGAGTTGAGTAAGGGTCATGAGGAAGGGGTCTTTGGAAACTGGTAACCGAAACTGCTGTTTACGAACTTGTGGAATGCAGGTGAGCTGCAGGTCACGGGGGAGTGTGGTTGCCCAGCTGGAACCTCTGACGTATGTAAGTCTGTGGATGTGTACAAGGGTGAAGGGAGTCTTTAACAAAAGGCCTGCTACGCCGGGTAAGGCCACCATGTTGGGTCTAGATTCCTGCCTAACAGAAGGGTTAGAAGTTAAATATACATAAGTAATCAAGTTCAAACATTGTAGGAAAAGTTGGAGTTCAGAAAGATTATCAAGTTTTGTAGGTAGTTTTCTTTCACATCCTTAAATGTTAATAATTACAGACAGCTGCTAATTTTAAATTAAAAAGTATTTTTTGGTTTTTTAGGTCGTAATTCATTCATGACTTTCATTAGAGATAAATGCAATCTTAAAAATGATTTTTTTCAATTTATCTCCATTCATATAAAATGTATATCATGTTTATGCTTACCTGATAATAACGTATATTTTCTTCTGTTGTTCTGCAGTGGCACCATGGCTTTGAAAATGAATAAAGATGGCCTAAGAAACACATTAAAAAATAGACTAATATGGGCTATCATGTGTCTCACACTTGTAATCCCAGTATGCTGGGAGGTGGAGGTAGGAGGATCACTGTAGCTGAGGAGTTTGAGATGAGACCAGCCTGGGCAACACAGAGAAATGTCATCCCTGTAAAAAATACAAAAAAGAAATTAACCAGGTTTGGTGGCATCTGTGGTCCCAACTACTTGGGAGGGTGAGGCCAGGTGTAGAGGCTGCAGTGAGCTAGATAACGCCACTGCACTCTAGTCCAGCCTGG
>NW_012115633.1:1944526-1953205 GCF_000951035.1 Colobus angolensis palliatus | reverse complement strand
AAAGAAAAGAAAAGAAAGAGAGGAAGGGAGGAAAGGAAAGCATTACATGATTGGAGAAAGGAGATATTTGCTGATGTCCCAGGGGGCTGTCTGTTTTATTTATGCAGTGATGATTTCTTGCCTATCTCCCATGTGCCAGATTCTCAGCTGGATTCCAGTCTCATCCCACTCTCATTTCACAGGAGTGTCAGGACAGAGAACATTCCACCTGGGACTCCAGGGAAGGCAGGTAATCTCACTTGTTCTCCTGTAAAGGAAGAGCTGGGGGAAGGGGGCGGGGGGTGGTGGTGAAAGTCTACTAAATGCCTGCTAAAGAAGTTTGAGGATTATAGAAAGGTAGAAGGGAAGAACAACTAGTACGCTGAAGTTAACAATTGCTGCTGTGGCTTTAAACTTTAAGAAAGTGCAACAGCAGAAATATTTAAAACAGCTTTAAAGAATGAATAAGGAAAAGCTTATATGTTTGTGATCTTTATTATTGCACATATCATCCTAATACATTTTATATTTTAAGAACAAACAATCTTTTTATAAAGAATTTGGATTGTTTTGCATTCCTCCAGATAGTAAAATATCTAAATCACACACACTACACTCATCTAAAGGCTTCTAAAAATGGAATCAGCTTTAGCAACAGTTTTGGGAAGTGGTCTGTAAAGCATTTGCTTTTTATTTTGGAAAGTGTTCACACAAAGCTTTCAAATTAATAACAATCACCATTATTTACTTTGTTATTTCAATGACTAATTGTTGCAGTGTACTCGAGTCCACACTATATTATAATCACAAGCTCCGTTCAGTCTTACTTTTAATAAAAGTTTTAAAATTATTGAAAACAAAAATGTTTGTAGAATTTCAAAGTGATTCTTTCATACTAAGCATTCTACACATGAGAGGTCCTGTTTTTGTTAGTCAATTGAAGATTCTGTGCTGGGCCAGGTGTAGTGGCTCACATCTGTAATCGTAGCACTTTGGGAGGCTGAAGCGGGTGGATCACTTGAGGTCAGGAGTTCAAGACCAGCCTGGCCAATATTGTGAAACCCCTTCTCTACTAAAAATATAAATATTAGCCGGGTTTGGTGGCAGGCAACTGTAATACCAGTTACTCAGGAGGCTGATTCAGGAGAATCGCCTGAACCCGGAGGCAGAGGCTGCAGTAAGTTGAGATCGCACATAACTGCACTCCAGCCTAGGTGTCTCAAAGAAAAAAGAAAAGAAAAGAAAAGAAAAGAAAAGAAAAGAAAAGAAAAGAAAAGATTCTGTGTTGTTCTGGAGTCCCCTGACTGCTTGTGAGGAATTAGAAGGTCCCTTCACTGGGTCGGGGAAGAGAAGGATAAGAGTGTGTGTGTCTGTAGGTGAGCAATGACAACACGTGATAGTAGAATGAAGTTTCCTCTTAACTGGAATGCATGAGCAAGGACTGACTGGTTATTCTTTTTTTGTTTGTTTGTTTTTGTTTTTTTTGTTTTTTGAGACGGAGTCTCGCTCTGTGGCCCAGGCTGGAGTGCAGTGGCGCAATCTCGGCTCACTGCAAGCTCTGCCTCCCGGGTTTACGCCATTCTCCTGCCTCAGCCTCCCGAGTAGCTGGGACTACAGGCGCCCACCATCTCGCCCGGCTAGTTTTTTGTATTTTTTAGTAGAGAAGGGGTTTCACCGTGTAGGCCAGGATGGTCTCGATCTCCTGACCTCGTGATCCACCCGTCTCAGCCTCCCAAAGTGCTGGGATTACAGGCTTGAGCCACCGCGCCCGGCCGGTTATTCTTAAATGTGTACAAGTATACTACAATACTAAGTGTATAACACTCTTCTAGGCACCTAGGATGCATCAGGGGATGAAACAGCATTCTTGCCTGTCAGGAGCTTCTAAGAATTCGAAAGTGTGGCACACATTACAAAGCAGTCACAGCTTTTTGTAAAATAATAATTTATGTAGAGTAAGTGCTATGTCCATATAGTATACATTTCAACTGAAACAAAAGAGAATAGCGTAAAATATTTGTCTCTCCTGCTGTTTTAACCCCTCAAATCCAGTTCCTAGTCTCTGAAGCAACAATTGTTTTAAGAATTGTTAATTCTTAAAATTAGCAATGTACTTGAAAGAATATTCTAGACACTTTGCAAAATTATTGGGTTGGTGCACAAGTCATTGCGGTTTTTGCCATTAAAGGCAATGACTTGTGCACCAACATAATACAAAATATAGTCACTGGGAGGATATGGAGAAACTGGGTCCCTGGTACGTTACTGGTCAGAGTGTAAAATTTTACAGACACTTTGGAAAATGGTTTGTCAGTTACCTATAAAACTAAACATGCAATTACCTTAAGACTCAGCAATTGCAGTGGAGCATCTATTCTAGAAAAAATGAAAAGTCAGGTTCACACAAAAACACCTACACCGATGCTCTTAGCAGGTTTATTCATAATAGCCCTACTTGGAAATATATCGTTCAATGAGTGAATGGTTAGATAAACTGGGAGACATGTGGTCCGATGGAATGCTACTCAGCAATAGGAAAGAATGAACTATTGATACATACGACAACGTGGATAAATGCCCAGGAAATCAGAAGTGAAAAACCCAATTTCAAAAGGTTACACAATGTATGGCTCCGTTTGTATGTAGTTCTCAAAATGACAAATTACAGAGATGGAATCAGATTAGTGGTCACCGGTGGCTGGGGTAGCTAGGTGAGGGGTGTGGGTGTGACTATGGGGGTGGCTGGAGGCAGGTCTTTGTGGAGATGGAGTAGTCTTGTGTTCCTGATGGTGAAGGCTGGTTAGTGAATCTACATACACATGCTGTAAATGACAGAGCTATAAACATGCATTCCACCAATATCAGATCCCTTCCTTTGATATTGATCTATAATTACATAAGATGTAACCATTAAGGGAAACCGAGTGAAGGATGTGCAGAGCTCCTCCACATGATCTTTATAAGTTTGTGTTGAAGCCATACCTATTTCAAAGGAAAAGTCGCCAACATGTCATTTCGTGGCCATTCCACCTTTAGAGACTTCCTCTTTCAGCAATTTAGGGCTACAGAAAGAAATAGTCATGGCATCTGCACACAACAAAGACGTTAATTCAAACACAACTTAAGGTCAGGCTTCAACCCTATAAAGAAACCAGTGCCACAGGGAATGCCCTAACCCTGAAAACACTCATTTGAGGCTCTCTGGAGAAAACAACTCAGTAATAGGATAGGGTAGAGAGGGGCTACCCTGAAGTACATCAGTAACAACAACAACAATTTCTCCCCATTGCCCAAAAAAGGAGGGAAGGAAGGAAGAAGAAAAAAAATCCTGAGTACAGGAAGAGAAACAAAAGTTGAAACAGAGACCCACAGTTTGATCCAATTGGAAAATTAAAATTTATCTACTAAAACAGCAAAAATTCTGATAAAAGGTTTCCTATTGACTCCTGTACCTCTCTAGGCTAGGTTCTGAATTAACTTTAAAATGTGCTATAATATTCCAACTGCAAACCTTTATCACCTTAATTAATAATGGGTCCCAAATCGATTATTCCTGGTGATCCTACTAAATTTAAACCAAGTACCCCCTATAATTTTAGGGGAGCTCTTGAACATAAAGAGATTACAAACAGGTATGCCTCACCTTAAGTACTGAAATTTCTCCATGCTCAAAACACCCATTTCCTTAAAATATCCCATAGTGGGCATGAGTGCTCTCATACAATGAGTAATAAATTAAAATTCAATGAAGTCTTTGCCACTTACAAATTATCGTAAAAAAAAAAAAAGGGGGACTCCATGTACCTTACTCCCAGTAACACCCTTACTCCCAGGGACTTCAAGGATTAAAACCCATGACACAAAATGCAGCAAATGAAAGGGTGATTATTCTTATGGCTTCTCTATTTAATAGCTCAATTTGATCTGCTCTTAATCCTGGAAAGAATAAATGGTGCCTGATTCCTGCGCTCTTAATTCTGTGGTTCCAGCCACTAAGCACCACCCCCATACACACAATATTATTGAAATATAGAAGTTGGTAAATATTTTGCTGTGCTGGATTTGGTCAATATCTTCTGCTCAGTTCTCTTTTGTCAGTCTCTCAGCTGCAGTTTTCCTTCACCTCTAAAGGGACATGATAACCTTTGCTACATAATGCATGGGGTACTCCGGCAGCCTTGCCACCACATACAGCCTTTGCAGGTCAATCCTATTTGCATCTACCTTTCTGCAGAAGCACAGGTATGACACTATATTATAACATCTCCCTCTAAGGAGATTCATATGACACAGTCGTTCAGAGCACACAAATACAAAGGAGCTCATAAAAAGGATGGGTTATTGCCCCATACACCATAGTGCAAGACAGCCCATCTTGGATACATTCTCAAAAATTATTTGATAAACCAAGGGCTGCTCAATCCCTGACACTGTCAAGAAACAACTGGGTCAATAAACTCTCAACACCCTCAACCTCTTTTAGACATTTGGGTTCTAGAGGGAACATATTCCTCATTTACAAATTTTACATAAGCCTATGCATGCTGTCACTTGCAAATCAGCCTACATTAAACAGAGCCTCCTCCAACAAAAGATTCTAGAATCTGTCCAAATTGGAATTCAACAGTTCCTCCAATTCATGCCCCTCACCTCTGAAACTCCTTCACGGTAGGGGACTTAGCAACCTCTTCCCATGCCTGTCTGCTTTTCTATTGCAGAGGGATCGCCTCTCTCTGATTTCTGCCTTCTCTGTCCTGTAGACTTGGTTTTAATGAGTTATCCTAATTAGGTCAGACCCACCTGAGTTACTCTCTCGATTAACTTGAAATCAACTGATTTGGGACCTTTATTACATTGACAGAATACCTCCACCTTTGCCATATAAGGTAAGATAACCACAGGAGTGATAGCCCATAACCTTTGTCTTATTTTATTGTTTAGAAGCAAATTACGTATGTCTTCCACACTTAAGAGGGTGGTATTATACAATGGTGTGGGTCATTGGGGTCTTCTTTACATTTTACTTTCTATACATCTGTGAATTGGATTTACTCAATTATTAATTATTTTTGGTTTTCTATAAGCTTTTATTTTTAATCAGTTTTATCTGCCATAAATTGAGAGGCAAATTATAGTCTCCTACAACTAATATTTTCTGTTTTTCCTTATTTTCCATGCAGTTATTGCTTTTAGAATATTGACACTACGCTCTTCTCACATAAGTACTCATAACTGTTAAATCTGCATTGTGGATTATAATGTTTATTATTGTAAAGTGCCATTCTCTGTAATAGGTATTTATTTACTTACTTATAATTCTGAATTCAATAATTTACCTCATTAAGGTAATGATATCCTTATTTTTGTGTTTTCATTTACCTGGAATGTTTTTTGTGCAAACTGTTTGAATTACTTTATTTACATGAATATTGCTTGTCTGCAACCTTATATTTGATTTTATTTTCAATTCCATTTTTTTATTTAATATACAAAGTTAGTTCATTTATCTTTATTTAATGAATAGTAGATATGTCTGGTACTATTTCGTCTCTCATATTTTCTGCTGTGAATTTTATTTTTAAACCTTTCAAATGTATTTTATGTACATCTGGCTTTCTGAATTTCCTTCTCAAAAAAATGGTTATATACTACTACTTGCTCTAATGGTTATCTAAGATAATATTAACTTTAAAAATTATCTTTAAGCCTCTTTAGATAATAACTATTTATTGTCTGCACTATACAATTTTGGAATTACAAACATTCCTTAGCCCAAACCCTGTTCTGAAATCAAATTATTTAGGTTTTTACAAAGACGACAGTGCTTACACTATGTATTACACATCAACATTGGAACCAACCACACTGATATTACTACAGCAAAAGGCAGGGTTATTAACACAGTGCAAAAAGCTTTACTTCTCCTTCGTACAATGCTTTCTTTATTCTCTACCAACATATTAACTGATTGTATTACTTTGCTTTTTAAACTTTTACACCTTGAAATATACTTACATCTCCACCATATAGCTAGCGACTTCTAATTATATTTGTCAACCAGATTTTTTTTAAAAATTGAGAAAATCAGAGATGGAGATGTACATAAACTCCCACATTTTTCCCTATCCCCTTCCAACATTAGAAATTTTATATTATTTTTATATCATCAGGGTTTACAGTTTTTTTACATTTTTTTCTGTAAACAAAATTATCATATTTATTTCAAATTTTAGTCAATTCATGTACTCAATTCTCAGTGCTGAAATTTTGCTGCAATAATTTTGTTTACTAATTGGTTTACTGAGATTCATCCTCAAATAGTTTCCTAAATAATCACTTACAAAAACAGCACTCCCTGAACACCCACATGCCTATTTGTTCTTTAATGTTGAGTTTGTGCTAGCATTACTGTTTGGCTAGAAATTCTTGGGCCATTCTGTCTTTACCTGAGAATTTAGTGGGCCTAAGGTAGTCTGGCATTGCATGATATATAAATTGCTGAATCCTGCTTTTTAATAGGGAGTTTTATATTTTATACAACTGTTCAAGTTATTTTTTCCATACATTTATTAGAATATCTTAGAATTATTTGCTTTCGTCATTTTCCCCTCTCTCATATACAGTGTTTCTTTGACATATAAAGATTTGAAAAACTTTTTATGTCCGAAAGTTTTTCTTTCCTGGCTTAAGCAAATGATATTTTTCTGTTTCATTGTTCTAATTCTTTCCTTGCACACACTGATCATGCATATGGTTGAGTTCCATTTTTTTCTGCATATTTTTACATTTTTCATAATCCTATTAAAAATTGAAATATGATTTGTATACCATAAAAGAGACTCTTTTAAACTATACAAGAAATCAGTTATTTTTGATATATTCACAAGTAGTATAACCATCACTGCTAATTCAGTTCTAATTAATTCCAATTTAGTAGCCCCAAAAGAAATCCCATTCCCATTAGAACTTGCTCTTCAGGCCAGGCATGATGGCTCATGCCTATAATCTCAGCACTTTGGGAGGCTGAGGTGCGCTGATCATGAGGTCAAGAGATCAAGACTTTCCTGGCCAACATGGTGAAACCCATCTCTACTAAAAATACAAAAATTAGCCAGGCATGGTGGTGAGTGCCTGTAGTACCAGCTACTGGGGAGGCTGAGGCAGAAGAATTGCTTGAACCCGGGTGGCAGAGGTTGCAGTGAGCTGAGATTGCGCCACTGCACTACAGCTTGGAGACAGAGTGAGACTCCTTCTCGAAAAAAAAAAAAACAAGAACTTGCCCTTCATTACACTCTCTTCCCAGACCCTGGCAACCACAAATTTATTTTCTGTTTCTATGTATTTGTTTGTTCTGCATATTTCATACACGTTGAATTCTACATTGTATGGTCTTTTGTATCTTGCTTCTTTTACTTGCATTTTTATAAAGGTTCATCCATGTTGTCAGGTGTATCAATAATTTAGTTCTCTTTATGGCTGAATATTATTCTATTTATTGATTTATTATAATTTTTTCATTCATCAGTTAATGAACATGATTTTTTTCTGCTTTTTGGCTATTGAGAATAAAACTGCTTCAAACACATATGTACAAGTATTTGTGTGAACATATGTTTTCATTTCTCTTGGGTATATAGCTCAGAGTGAAATTATTGGGTCATATAGTAACTCTCCTATTTAAGTTTTTAAAAACTGATAAAATGTTTTCCAAAGAACTGCTTCATTTATAATCCCACAGGAAATGTATGAGTCTTTCAACATTTTTCCACCTCCTTGCTAACACTTGTTATGGTTCATCTTTTTTTATAGCCATCCTAGTGAATGTAAGATGGCATCAAATTATAATTTGAATTTACGTTTCCCTAGTGACTAACGATGTAGAGCATCTTTTAAAGATGATTATTAGATATTTGTATATTATTTTTGTAGAAATGGTTATACAGATTCTTTATTTCTTTTATAATTGGGTTTTTCTTTTTTTATTTTCTGTCTTTAAGTATCTTATATGTATTCTGGTTACTAAACCCTTATCAGAGATTTGATTTGCAAATATATTTTCTCATTTGGTGTGTTAATAACCTTCTTTGAAGCATAAAATGTTTTATTTCAATAAAGCCCAATTTATCCTTTCTTTTTTTCGTCACTTGTGCTTACAGTGTCATACCTAAGAAACCATTGCCTAATGAACATTTACACCTGTGGTTCTGTAAAAAGCTTAGTACTTCTGGGGCAGAAGGGCGGTGATGACCACCGTATAAGGTCACTGCCAACACACCATAACAAAAAAACAGGCTAACAAGAGAAAAACAAATTTATTATGTGCGTATGTGTTCATGGCAGTCATGCAAAACAGGAAGTCAAAGAGGAGCCAAGATGATTGAGGCTTAAATGGCCTCTCCATAGGGGAGAGGAAAATGGGAGAATGAATAGGGCAGATAATGATCAGTAAATAATTCTCCCAGTTTATTATGTGGATAAAGTTCCCCAGGTAATCTCCCAGAACCTCCCTCAGAAGAATAAATGAAGTCTGTCGGGTATGATGAGGACTCCCAGTGTCTTCTCTTCTGGGGTTAGTCTTTCTTGGTTATTTGATGAGATTCCTAGAGAAGGAGTCTTACGACAATTGCATTTCTTTTGGAATAAAGCTTTCTTAGATGAGGAAATTCTAGAGAGTCCTTCCTGGTGCTTTGGAAAAGAGGA
>NW_012115633.1:1942962-1944036 GCF_000951035.1 Colobus angolensis palliatus | reverse complement strand
GGCTTGCAGTGAGCGGACATCACGCCACTGCACTCCAGCCTGGGCAACAGAGCAAGACTCCGTTTCCAAAAAAAAAAAAAAAAGGGAAAGAAAAGAAATTGAGCTTTGTAGGAGTTCAAACACTGTTCTGTCATTTCCAGTGATAGCCTGGCTCCTAGTTTTCATCATGATGGCAAACTGTTTTCAAGGCCACTGTGGAACCAAAGAGAGGACTATGAGAATGGAAGTTAATATGCCACACAACTCAATGTTCTTACCAGTATTCAATCATTTTTCTTAAATTCTGGATTGTTGCAAAACTTTGATTAATTTCTGAAGTTCTGAAGAATTTATTCTGACAATTTTTGCAGTATTCTCATTGCTTCTATGAAGGAGAGTATTTTTGGAGGTCTTTAATCTGTCATTTACACTAACACCATGGAGGAGATCAAAATATGCCACCCCAAAATATACCTCTTTGGCATAAGGACTATTTTGAGTTGATTATTTTGAGAAACTGCTGACACAGGAGAAACTCTGAAAATAGAGTAGAAGTTACCCTTTTGTCAAGGAAATGTAAATCCATGAAGGAAATTTTTGTTCATAAGTGTGCTCCCTCTCTGTAAGAAGGAGAGACGAATGGCTGTAAATCACCAGGACTTACCAGGAGAGAAGGCACTGACTTAACTCTGCAAGCACTAAGCTTTTCCTGGCATCTCTACACGGTCAGTGTTCCCCACAGGCTTCTCTCTTTGTTTCTGTGGATGATGGCATATAAGCCATGTCACAGCCACCTCCTTCAGAACCCCTAACTTTCTGGGTACGTCCCATGAAGAAAAAACATGCAATATCCGTGTTAACGAACCTCTATTTGTTTTTCTCTTGCTAACTTATCTTTTGTTACAGGAGCCTGTTCCAAATAATAATTCAGAATGTGAAGAGAAAAATTTGTTTTGCCTTCCCTACAATCACTTCCCCTGACTGGAAAGAAACTTGTTCATTTTCATTTCATTTTTCTTGATTTTCTCATTCCCCAACTCCTTGTTTCTTGCTGTTTTCATGATTTTACTCTCCTTTAAGCTGTAACTACTGGTC
>NW_012115633.1:1940082-1941772 GCF_000951035.1 Colobus angolensis palliatus | reverse complement strand
CTCTGCAGTTTAACCTGAAAGACAGGTTCAGGCCATGACAGGAAACCTCACTATTTCCCTCCAGCATTAACATTAACACAAACCTTAAATTGGATAGGAAACATTTACAATCTATTTTCTTGGAAGCCTGCTACCTGGAAGGCTTCATCTGCATGACAAAACTTTGGTCACAGCCTCTTATCTTAACACAGACTTTCCTTTCTGCTGATAATAACTCTTTTAACCAATTGCCAATCAGAATATGTTTAAATCTACCTATGATCTGGAAGCTTCCCAGCTTCCAGTTGTCCCACGGTTCCAGATGGAGCCAGTGTACATGTTACATGTATTGATTGATGTATTATGTCTCCCTAAAATGTATAAAAGCAAGCTGTACCCTGACCACCTTGGGCACATGTTGTCAGGACCTCCTGAGGCTGTGTCATGGGTGGGTCCTTAACCTTGGCAAAATAAACTTTCAAAATTGATGAGTCTTGTCTCAGATATTTTCAGTTCACATATTACAGGAAAGAATGATAACTTTAAGCCTCATTTCCTATGCTTTGGGGTGACCTACTCGCTTTATCTGAAACCCACAACTATAAATACCTTCTCTGAAGGTTTTCATACACTTTTATTTCATCTTCACTGTTTTTTTTTTTTTTTTTGGCACATCCAGTTTTTATTTTTTATTAATTTCATATACAACTAGAGAAGGAATAATTAATTTCGGTTTTTGCAATAAACATACACAATATTATCATGCTAGAATGTGTGCTTTCTATTTTATTCACCAAAGGATTAGTTAATTTAAATTATTTGCTTAAAATATATTTCTAGGTCCCTGGGGACAAATAATAATTATTTAGATATCATCTTTTCTGGGTTAGAGCTTAAACCTGTAACTGAACAATAGGTCACTTACATGAAGATGAAACATACATGTAAGCCTGAGCTGCAATTTGGCTTTGGAGCTATACAGTTAGGTTGCATGGGTTGATATCTTACCTTTAACACTTTCTGAGTGACTTTTAGCAATTTACTAAACTTTAAATATCACTTTTCTAATCTTTAAGATAAGAATAGTTTTTTTAAAAAAGTATGCTTTGGGTTTATTTCAATGATGTAATAGAGTATGTCCATAAAGCTTTAACACACAGAATATGGCATGCAATATAATAGATGCTTAATGCCTATTAGCTGTTATATAATTAGCACTTTAATATATGCAGAACATACATAAGAGTGCATGCTTAAGAAGTAAATTTAACCAGCCAAACAGACTTTTAGCTATGGAGGTTTCCACTTAAAAAAAAATGCCAGTCAATGGGTAAAGTTTCAGTTAGATGGAAGGAATATATTATTGAGATCTATTGCATAGTATAATCACTATAGTTCACAATAATGTATTGTTCAACTAAAAATTTCTGAGAGTAAATTTCAAATGTTCTCACCATAAATATTGATAAGTATGTCAGGTAAGGGATGTTAATTAGCTTGATTTCTGTAGAAAGTAGAAAAGTTCCTCTTCAAAGTGTATCTTGGTTTAAAATTAAAATAATAGATACCAGGAATAATAGCTCCTTACTGTAAAGCCTCCTATCAACTATTAGTTCTTATACTTTAGCCCAGTTAGTTGCTTTGGCTTACTCAGGCATGTCTGGACAGGCCCAGGAAAGTCTTAGCTCATAGCTTATGATCCTTCTTTATT
>NW_012115633.1:1938881-1939967 GCF_000951035.1 Colobus angolensis palliatus | reverse complement strand
TCAGTTTAAGACTGTGAGGTCCAGCTCCAGCCAATGGATCCAGTACACAGCAGTAAGGATGACCCAAATGCGTAAGGGATAAATGTGTCTGCTTTTTCTTCATTCAGGTGTGCTCTTGCCATTGTTCCATCTGCGAGGGTCACCCTTTCTGCAGAAAGTAAAGATTGCCTTGCTGAGAGAGCCTTTGTCTCCATGCTGACTTTTCTTTGCAGCACTAATGATCTGTTTCTGACAAATTTTGGTGGCAATCCAAACGGGGATACATTCTCCTCTGGGGGTGGTCTCTAGTCCTCTTTCATGAGGAGGTGTCCTGCTGCCTCTTGCGGTGGCCTCAGAGGTAAGGAATTAAGTCCTACCCCATGTGACAAATAAACCTGGACTCTCAGCAACGTGGAAAGAAACTAGCCAGCAACCTGGGGTAAAGGATCTTCACATACCGCAACAATGACTCAGTGCACAGACCAAGGAAGGAGAAGCCGTGGGAGCCAGTAAAGTACTTCCTTGGTGGTCAAATTCTGGAGGGCTGAATATGTGTGTGTGTGTGAATGATCACAGACAACCGTGCTTGTGATATTGTTTGTGTGGATGGTGACAAGTCCTAAGGCTGGATGGAATGAGTGGGTCCTCTCTGTGGTTCCATAGCTACCTCTTATGGCTTAGGGCAGATCCTGCTGTGGGATTTATATCAGCACGCCAATGCTCACAGGGGCTTAATTCTCCATTGGGGGAGCAGCCAAAGAGGACATGAGTGGAAGTGTGCAAGGGACCTTCAGAGGGGGAAAGGGAGGAAACAGGTCAACCTCCTGGGGCAGGCAAAGCAAGACATCCCTAGTTTAAGGGGTTGAGCTTTCCAGGGCAGACAAGGCAAGACATCCCTGGTTTTGGGGGTCGAACCTTCCACAAATTTCAGGAGATTGAACCTTTCACAAACTTCAGGAGATTGAACCTGACCACTACCCAACATGGGAAACATTTCTAGTAAAACAAGGCCAGGGAGTAAAGTCGACTCAGGGAGAAGTGAAGGCGATCAGATTCCTTCTGAGAGTCCTTTAGGGTGTATGTTAACATACTGGAAGGATAATGAAA
>NW_012115633.1:1931461-1938421 GCF_000951035.1 Colobus angolensis palliatus | reverse complement strand
ACCCAGATTTTCCTAGTCTCCTGTATAATTCAGGCTCTTGGGAGTTAGCACCTCAAAAGCCTGACCATTGCCAACCTCTTTAAATAAAGGGATCTGGCAGGAGGTAGAGCAATGTAAAAATGATATTCAAAATTTTCCTTTCCTCTCTTCTAAGGAATCAGCTTCAGCTTCAAAGCTTTTTCCTCTAAAGGAGGTACCTCACAATTGGCTTCCTAAATGCTCCTTTCACTGCTTCCAAGGTCCAGGGCCTAAAGACAGAACTTAAGCCATTATTAGACGACTCTGATGGGGTAGCAGAAGAGATTGATCAGTTTTGAAGCCCTCAGTTATACACCTGGACCTAGTTAACGTCCATTCCAGGTATCCTTTTTTCAAGGGAAGAGCAGAACATGATCTGCAGAGCTGTTATGGTGGCCTGGGAGTGTGACCATCCTCCAGGCCAGGATGTCCCAGCGGCAGATACTAAGTGTCCAGTTCAAGATCTGCAGTGGAACAATAATATTGCAGCCAACCCAAATAACATGAGAGATTTAAGGGAAATGATTGTTCAAGGAATTTGAGAGTCAGTGCCCCAAGCTCAAAACCTCTCTAAAGCTTTTGATAAACAACAGGAAAAAGATGACGGGCTCATGAAGTTTCTAAATAGATTAAGAGATCAAATGAGAAAATATGCTGATTTAGATCCAGAAAGCCTCCTTGGGCAAGGGATGCTAAAGCTGCACTTTGTTACTGATAGCTTGCTGGATATTGCAAGGAAGCTGCAAAAGCTAGAAAACTGGAAGAATCTGTCAATAGAAGAGCTTTTAGGAGAAGCCCAGAAAATATGATGAAGAAAGGCAAAGGCAGAAAGCAAAATCTTTTGGCAAAGTTCACCAGGGCAAATGATGCCAGGGGATCATATTTAGACCTGTGCCAGCACAGTTTTCCAAAGGCGATGGGAGAGGAAGGCCCTGGAATTCTGGAATGCAAAAGGAGAGGAGGCAGGGTCAGCATTTCAAAGGAGAAAGTCAAAGTAAGTGTAAAAGTTGTGGATGTGAGAGGAAGGAAGAAAGACAGAGACAAAGAGGTCCTGGGCTAGGGAGAGAAGGACAGAAGGATAGATGTTACAAATGCGGAAAAGCAGGCCATTTCAAGAGAGAATGTCCTGAATTGAGGTGTGCAGGGGAAGCTTTTCTACTCATGCCTACTTTTGAAGAAGAATAGGGGGGATCAGGAGCTCTCTTTTCTATTTCAAGTCCCACCAGGAGTCCTTGATAAATTTAGAGGTGGGACTCAACCATGAGTTAATCACCTTTTTAATTGACTCTGGGGCTGCATTTTGCCTGTTTGTTTTACCCCAGCTGATTTAACTTGTTCTCCAGAAGAATTTCTAGTCTCCAGGGTGAAAGGGGGAGGATTTAAAGTAAAGATTTTAGAAAACACAGAGGTGGATTATAAAGATCGATCAACTTGTATTCAATTTTTATTAATTCCTGAAGCAGGAACAAATTTATTAGGGACAGATTTAATGCTAAAATTAGGCATGGGGTCTACAAGTTGGCCCAACAAGTTTCCTAGCTTCTCTAAATTTGCTGACTATGGCAGACAAAAAGTACATTCATCCTGATGTTTGTTCCAAGGAGGGAAATCCCTCAAGGGAAGTTACGAATTCCCCCAATCCAAATCAAATTAAAGACTCCAGGGGAGATAGTAAAAAGGAAGTAGTATCCTATGTCTTTAGAAGGATGGGTGGGATTGAAACCTGTGATTGAAGGGCTTATCAAGGATGGGCTTCTCAAACCCTGTATGTCTCCATGTAACACTCCCATTTTACCAGTCAAGAAATCAGATGGGTCATATCAATTAGTGAGAGACCTTAGAGCTAGTAATGAAATAATCCAAACCACTCATTCTATTATGCCTAATCCATACACTCTTCTTAGTAATATTCCCTACAGTCATCAGTGGTTCACCATCATAGATTTAAAAGATGCTTTCTGGGCAGGCCCTTTGGCAAAGACAGCCATGATATATTTGCTTTTGAATGGGAAGATCCTCATATAGGACAGAAACAACAATATAGATGGACAGTGTTGCCTCGGGGATTTACAGACTCACCAAATCTTTTTAGTCATGCTTTAGAGAAAATAGAGAAGGCTGCTGTTACAAAGCAACTGAGTCTACTTCAATATATGGATGATATGCCTGTATCTGGGGAAGACATAGAAAAAAGTAACTGAATTTTCTAGATACATTCTAAACCACTTAGATTCTGAGGGGTTGCGGGTTTCAAAAGGAAAACTTCAATATGTAGAACCTGAAGTTAGATGCTTAGGTCACTTAATCAGTGCAGGCAAAAGAAGAATAAGACCCAAGTGGGTTGAAGGAATTGTGTCTTTACCATTGCCCTGAACCAAACAAGAACTTAGAAAATTTCTAGGGTTTAATTGGATACTGTCATCTATAGAATGATTCATGTGCATTGGGGAGTAAATTGTTAAATGAAAAATTAACTAAAAGAGTGCCTGATCCGCTTATATGGTCCTTTGAAGAGGATGATCATGTTAATGAGTTAAAAGAGAGACTAATGTCTGCTCCAGTCTTAGCTTCACCTTCTTTAGAAAAATCATTCCATCTTTTTGTTAATGTAAACAATGGAGTAGCTTTAGGAGTGCTTACTCAGGAACGTGGTGGTCACCGGCAGCCAGTGGCTTTTCTGTCTGAAGTTTTAGATCCTGTTGCCTGCGGATGGCCTCAGTGCATTCAATCCATTGTGGCTGTAGCAATATTAGTAGAAGAAAGTAGGAAGCTAACCTTTGGAAGATACCTGACAGTCAGAACACCTCATCAAGTAAGAGCCATCCTGAACCAGAAAGCAGGAAGATTGCTCATTGACTCTAGAATTTTAAAATATGAAGCTATACTATTAGAAAAAGATGATTTAACCATAACCACAGATAGTTCACTTAATCCAGCAGACTTCTTGACAGGAAACCCATTGCTAAAAACGGAACACCTATGTCCAGATTTAATTGACTATCACACAAAGGTATGGCAAGACTTAGTAGAAATCCCCTTTAAAATGGGGAGACATTTATTTATAGGTGGATCCTCCCGGGTATTTGATGGAACATGACATAATGGGTATGCAGTAATTTATGGGGAAACTCTCAAAGAAATAGAATCAGGAAGATTACTTAATAGTTGATCTGCTCAGGTCTGTGAATTATTTGCTGTCAGTCAGGCTTTGAAATATGTAGAGAACCAAATAGGAACCATCTATTCTGACTCTACGTATGCCTTTGGAGTATCCCATACATTTGGGGAAATTTCAGCTAGATGAGGCTGCATTAACAATAGAGGTCAGGATCTTATTCATGAGACATTGATCATCTGCGTTTTAAATAATCGCCAATTGCTGGGGGAAATAGCTATTGTCCATGCTCCTGGACATCAGCATGATTTCTCATTTGAAAGCTGAGGGAATAATCTTGCAGGTCAAGTAGCCAAGAAGGCTGTAGTCTCTGAGACATCCATTTTCCATTTGACTCCTTGTCTTCCTCCTTCCACTATAGTTCCTGTTTTCTCTCAGGCTGAGAAAGAAAAATTGCAGAAATTGGAGCTCAGGAGAATTCCAAAGGAAGATGTATACCCCCAGATCAAAGGGAAATGTTATTCAGCCCCTTATGAAGGAGGTCTTATCTCATTTGCATTAAGGGACTCATTGGAGCACCCAAGCTCTGTGTGATGCGGTTCTCAGAGTTTACAGGTGCATTGGAATTTATACCTTAGCTAAACAAGTCACAGATGGTTGCCTGTTATGTAAGAAAACTAATAAACAGGCCTTAAGAAAATTACCACTTGGAGGAAGGACTCCAGGGCTAAGACCGTGCCAAAGTGTTCAAATAGATTACACTGAAATGCCCTCAATTAGCCGTCTAAAATATTTATTGGTAATAGTAGATCATTTCACACACTGGGTAGAAGCTATCCTTCTCAAAGGCAACTGCTAGTAATGTGGTGAAGGCATTCATTGAGCATATTATACCTAGATTTGGAATAATAGAAAATATTGATTCAGACAATGGGACACATTTCACTGCACGTATTATTAAGAAATTAGCACCAAGTGTTAGACATAAAATGGGACTTTCATATTCCCTGGCACCCCTCCTCCTCTGGGAAGAGTAGAAAGGATGAACCAAACTCATTTAATTAAATTAATTTTGGAAACATGGTTGCCATGGACCAAATATCTTTCCATTGTGTTATTAAGGATTAAGACTGCTCCCTGGAAAGATATTGACTTATCCGCATATGAAATGTTATATGGATTACCTTACCTACATTCCTCAGCTGATGTTCCCACATTTGAAACTAAGGATCAATTTCTTAGAAATTATATATTTGGTCTTTCTTTCACTTCTCTTCCCTTAAAACAAAAGGTATTTGAGCACAGGCACTGCCCTTGGAGTTCCCAGTACATCAGCATCAGCCTGGAGATCACGTTCTCATCAAAGGGTGGAAAGAAGGGAAACTTGAGCCACCCTGGGAAGACCCTACCTTGTGCTGCTAACCACTGAGACTGCTGTTTGCACAGCGGAAAGGGGATGGATACATCACACCAAGTCAAGCAAGCACCATTATCATCAGAATCATGGGCCATTGTTCCTGGGATCAAGCCCTACCAAATTAAAGCTAAAAAAAAAGCTTAGTCTATCTATCTTTTTCTTTTCTTTCCTTCCCTCTAACTACCCCTCATCTTGTTATCAATGTAACCAAATCAGATTCACCACAGGTTATAACATTTGATGCTTGCCTTTTTATAGCTTGTGGAGGTTTGCAAAGCCAAAGACAACTCTCTACTTTGGGAAAATAGCTCTGCCTCTCCAGGGAGGCCACTGCCACCCCTGTATCTTGCTTGTGGTGGGGGTACCAAGATACCCCAAGTTGGAATTTATATGGTCAGTGGGCAGATGTCATCTGGACTACTAAAGATTGAGACTGGACCTCCGAGGAAGGATGTGCCGACTTAAAGCCATACCTCCACCTTACTAAAGGGATTGCCCCCTGCCAGTTGTCAATCCCACAGTGTAATCCAATGCTTATATCCATTACCATTCCTACCACTAGCAACTCTAACCCCACTTAAGAGCATTTCTGTGGTTTAGGAGCAGAGGCCACTGGAAATGATTCTGTAGGCTTCCTTAAGATGCACTTTGTTCTCCCTCCTTCACCTCCTACAACTGCCTCTTTCCCAAACCTACAAAATGAAACTATGCCTCGCCTCATGCCCAATGACAAAACCAAGGTCTCAGTAGTAGAAATAGGAGACTGAAAGCAAACCATAGCCATTGAAATAGGGTATAAAGATGTAAATGCCTGATTAGAATGGATTAAATATTCCAAAAATGACTGTTACACTTGTGCACATGGTAGGTCAGAGGCCCAGGTTGTCCCCTTTCCACTAGTGTGGTCTTCAAATCAAGTGGACATGGAATGCATGGTAACTCTTTTTCAAGATTCCACTGCCTGGAATAACAAAACGTGCCAAGCTCTTTGTTTGCTATTTCCTGAGATTCAACACCCTGTGGCTCAGCCCCTGAGGGCCATCCAGTCTCCATCTTCCAAGACCAATTTTACTTCGTGTCTCCAACGGCAGGGTGAACAGTTTGGTATTCCTTAGAGACTTAACAGGATGCAGTGAAGTCAGGCGCTTCCAAGAGCTGACCCATCAGCCTGCCCTTATTCATCCCTGAGCGTATGTATGGTGGTATTATGGAGGACCTTTACTGGACATTCTGCCAAAAGGCTTCCTTAAACCTTTTCTAATCAACTTCCTTTTCTTCATTGTTCTTCCTTGCACTTACCTATTTAGGAAAGTTTTAGGTTATTAGCAAATTTGGTATCAGTTTAAGACTGTGAAGTCCAGATCCAGCCAAAGGATCCAGGACACAGCAGTAATGATGACCCAAATGTATAAGGGATAAATGTGTCTGCTTTTCCTTTGTTCAGGTGTGCTCTCACCATTGTTCCATCTGCGAGGGACACCCTTTCTGCAGAAAGTAAAGGCTGCCTTGCTGAGAGATCCTTTGTCTCTATGGCACCAATCGTCTGTTTCTAACAATTTCATTATTCTATAATGTATACATATCAAAATCTCATGTTGTACTCCATGAGTATATACAATTATTATTTGTCAATTAAAAATTTTAAAAAAGAAGAAGAATGACAGTACAAATTTATATTTTTAGAAAAATAAAATAATCTTAATGTTTGAAGGAAATAAGAGTGATTTATTTACAGAGGTATTTCCAATATATTCTTTGATCTTCACAATCCAATGAGATATACAGATCAGATTGAATAACAATAAATCTCTCAATTTTTTCTATGCAAATATAGTGGAGTGATGACTTTTTACTAACATCATAATGAAATTGAAGCCAGTTAGCAAAGTAGAGGACATTCCTTCTGGAGGCAGAGAGAGTAAGATCTAGATTTGTCAGTTACTAGCTGTGTGATCTTTAGCATTACCTAACATCTGTGAATTCCACATATTTCATTATAATAGTAACAAGACTGTCTCATCCTATAAGGGTGTTCTAGAGGTTAATTCAGATAATTATTAGTTATTTTTCCTTACTTTTTTGAGTTTTGCAGTACTAATGCTTTCAAAGCAAGCATTTTTATGTAGGTTTTTTTCTGACCTTTATGACTAGGAAAGCCATAGTTAAAAGATTTCTGATTTGTGATTGATTAAGCTTTGTCTAAAAACCTGGGGTCAGCAGAAAGGAATGCTGAGCTCTGGCCTGTGGGCATGACTTTCTCCAGGTCCCTCAGGAAGAAATGTAGAACAAAGGGCAGTGGTCTGAGTAGGGCAGTGGTCTGAGTTCAGTCCACAGTTCCCTCACATCTGGGGTCTACCTGCCAGCAGGAGGATTTTCCACTTCATGGAGGTTGGGTTTCTTTTTTTTTTTT
>NW_012115633.1:1913822-1931241 GCF_000951035.1 Colobus angolensis palliatus | reverse complement strand
GTTTTTTTTGTATTTTTTAGTAGAGACAGGGTTTCACCGTGTTAGCCAGGATGGTCTCGATCTCCTGACCTCGTGATCTGCCCGTCTCAGCCTCCCAAAGTGCTGGGATTACAGGCTTGAGCCACCGCGTCCGGCCTGGAGGTTGGGTTTCTGAAAAACAACTCAGGGACATATGTTAAGATGTTTTTAGTTTCCATGGGAAATCAAATATTTTGCCCCTCTGATTTCCTTGGTTATTGTTTTAAGATACTATTACCTTCTTGCTTATTTACTCCTCAAGACTAGGTAAGTGCCTGGAACTTCCTTTGAAGGAATTTAAGAGTTTCCTTTCCCTTATCTCCATGTTTGGAGGGCCCAGCAGGTTCCTAAGAGGCATCCCTGCTCTGTCTCATAGAGAGCTTGGTGGTGCTCTCTAAATGTCTGTTAAATTGATATATTTGCTTGTCAGTCCAAGGTTAGCTCAAGACTGTGACTAGGTAGATGACGTTTGTCCAACCCACGGTGTGCGGGCCACATGCAGCCCAGGCTTTGAATGTGGCCCAACACAAATTCGTAAACTTCCTTAAAACATTATTAGCTTTTTTTTTTTTCTTTTTTCTCTTCAGCCATCGTTAGTGTTAGTATATTTAATGTGTGGCCCGTGACAATTCTTCCAATGTGGCACAGGGAAGCCAAGAGATTGGACACCCCTGGGGTATATGAAACTGAACTCCATGAGCTCTTCTATGAAGATGCTGATTCCAGGAGTGGGTGTTGGGTGTAACTCTTACCAAAAGTGTTTGTGGGGGCGTATAGGTGTTGGATACTACTGTACTGAGAGGGGTAAGAAAAAGAGAAGAATCTCCTGTCCTCATTTTCTGGGGCTGTCTTAGCAAATCAACACAAACTTGATGACTTAAAATGACAAAATTTATTCTCTTCTGGTTCTAGAGATCAGAAGTCCAACACTAGCTAAGGTCAAAGTGACCATAGGACTGGGTTCCTTCTGGAGGTTACAGTGAAGAATTAGTTTCCTTGGCTTTCAGAGTTTTAGCCACAAACGTTGAGTATCATGATGAGTCAGTCTGATACTTCTTCTGTTCTTTTTCCACTTTGAAGGACCATTTCTTGCAATTACATTAGAACCACCTGAATACTATCGGATAAATTTCCCATCTCTAGGTTTTTATCTTAACCACATCTGCAAAGTCCCCTTTTCACCATTTAAGATAACATATTCTGGGGTTACAGAGATTAGGATGTGGACATTGATGGCATGACATTATTTTGCTTACCACAAAGGCCTTTCACTAAAGATGAATTATGTAAGAATACAGCCTGGGTGCAAGGTAGGTCATTTTCCTGCTCAGCAACAGGCAAGGTAAGCTACCATCCCCATGCTTCCAGCAGGCCTCAACTATTAATTCTCCTTTCCACCAGCGCAGCACTGATGGAGCTCTGGCTCTCCTCATGGGCTTAGGGAATCCATGCTTGTGGCACCTGTCACATTCCAATGTGTTTCTTCCTTTTGCTCCAGATTTAGCAAATGGCTAATATTTAAAGCAAATTTATTTAAAACAGTTGAAAGCAATTGTCACTTTGCCATACTTGTCAGGAATGTATACATTGAAAAGAAAGGGTTGGGCACAGAGGTGCTTGAGAAAAGAACTTCATTTTAGGGCAGATTCCTCTGGTCACAGTCTGCCTTCCTGTAAATAGATGTCTCCAGCTAAGCTCCGGGTGGCTTGCGTACTGCAGAAGTGCTCTCTCCCCATTGAATACTGCATGTTGAAGCCCATGTCTGTGAGCTGTGCTTTTATGTCCTCCTTCTTGGGCTCCCATTTCCCATTAGGGTTAGAGAGACAAGGAACTCATATTTCTGAGGGTTCAAACAGGCAGGAAGAAAGCACTTTCAGGATTCCTTTGAGGAGCCTGAGACCTAGCCTCTCTGCAAAAGAAGCTAACCAGAAGCACAGATTTAAAGTAAGGAGTTTTGTTTTTTTCTCTCCATCTGCTGTAGGCTTTTTTAACCTCCCTTCTACTCTTGTTTCATTTTTGCATGCATGTATGCATAAATGCATTTCACTCCCTGGCCTAACCCTGGGTCAGCACAGATCCTCTCACATGCACATTCTCCTTCACTTTTAAAAGACAGTGCTTACAAAGTATTCATTCCTTTTGCTTTGCATTGTGAAAAACAACACCAGGGGCAAATCATTTTTGAATGTAACATTTTTTCCTCTTAGTTGTAGGATAAACGCCAAGAATTTAAGAACACTGGAGTTTTAATTAGATTTGGTTGCAAATTCGATTTTTGTTTGTTTATTCAGCAACAGAGGATAAAGAAGCCAAGAGAAAACCAGACTGTCTTTAGGAGCATTAACCAACACTGTTCCATCAAAGCCATTTTAGTTCATTAAGAGGGACAACCTGGCTTACTCTGATGCATTACTCCTTTTTGTCAAAGTAAGTTAACAATTCAAGGCCCAGTCATCTGAGGTGAGTTTGAAGTGCTTTGTAAATGAAGTCAACACACAGTTGGGAGTAGTCATTATGACCAGATAGTTTTGGATAGGATCAAATAGTAATTTGTTATAATCTGTTTTAATATGAACCAGTCTTAAAATATTTAAAAGGATAGTGCAAGTCATTTTTGCAATCCTTCCCTCCTCCAGTAGAATTTATTTCCCTTTCTGTGATAACCTCAGAATTACAGTCCCCCTTATATTTATGCCTTCTTTTATTTCTGGTGAACATTGCTCTCATATAGACTTCCCCTTCTGCACAACTGTAAACCAAAAATAAAATTCTAAGCCACCACAACTGACTGAACAGACCCCCTCTGGGCTAAAGAGACCCGGAGAAAACTGAATTCCTGAGCATGACAGGAAGGGAGGTTGGACACACCTCCTCATATCCCTCCCTTTTGGGGCTTAGGTGCAATTGATCAGCATTAACATTAATGTAGAGATGATGAGACTGACCAAATAGATGATTTGTGGCCATAAGATTCAAAATTCCAACCGGACTCTGGTATACCATCACATGACAGATAGCAGACCCTGAAGGAAATCAAGGCATTTTGCCCCCAAATATACTTTTTTGGCATATTTTGAAATGGCTGTCACAGGACCAGCAGACTGAAATGGCCCTGTGAAGCTTTCTGTTGTGGGAGAAATTTGCATCAGTAGAGAATCTCCATTAATGCAGTCATACTTTCCCTTTCTAGGCCTTTCTGGGATCTAGGAGAGTTTAACTGAGTGCCCGACACCTTTTTTGAGACCTTGAAAGAGATGTTTACCATCTTTTCTTTCTGAGGGCTGATACCTGTGAGGCTTCAGCTACACAACAAAAAAGTTGACCTCCACAGCCTCCTTACCTTAACTCAAGCATTTATTTCTAATAACTTCAAGTCTTTAGTTAAAGCTTAACTTTTTTAACCAATTGCCAATCAAAATCTTTGAATTTACCTATGATCTGTAAGCCCCCACTTGAAGATATCTCATCTCTTTAGGCTGAACCAATGTGTACCTCCCATGTATTGATTTATGATTTTACCCATAATTCCCCTCCTCCTAAAAAGTATAAAAATAACTATAACTCGACCACCTGGGACACACTTTTTCAGGAACTCTTGAGACTGTACCATGGGCCATGGTCATTCATATTGGCTTAGAATAAACCTCTTTAAATATTTTACAGAGTTTGGTTTTTCCATTAATCCAACCCATATTCTGGATGAAAATGTTCACTTTGAACGTTACAATTTTGGCTTCTCTGTCCCGTTTTCAGAAGAAGACTGTCATTTACATGCCAGTGTTATTACATTTGTCAGTAAGATTCCCAAAAAGGCATTTGTTCTTCAGTTTCTTTGAATCAACTACCATTAGAGAGAAGATAAAGTCTGTACACTGGACGTGGTGAAAATAAGAATAATAAAGTCGAGTTCACGTTTGAAGAGGTATTTTATTAGTAAAACAGCAGGGGAGAAAGCTAAATAATAATCCATATGCAAGTTAAATTGTATGGCCTAATTTAATGGCAATTTTAGTAATCTCAGGTGCTAATAAAAACACACATGTTCTGATGTGACTAAAGATAATATTTATTTCTGGAAAAATGGAAAGTGACTTTATTCTGTGGGGGGTTATTCTGTGATTCATTTTAAAACTTTTTTTTTCTATCTTAACATAAAAATATCCTTCAATACTTTGCACCTCTCCTTTTACCCAACAACAGAAATGCTATTGATTTGACACATTTTTGAATGATTCTTATTTCTTATGTAGAGGATGATAAGGATAGCCATCCCAAAATAACAAAATAACAATTTGATCAGTGGAGCAGATGAAGTGCAGGGCGTCAAAAGTTAGTTCCTACCTGCCGCTGAGGAGGACCATGAAGCCATTGTCACTATTGCTTGCAAATGTGGTGCGGTGACTCATGCCTGTAATCCCAGTACTTTGGGAGGCTAAGGCAGGTGGATCACCTGATGTCAGGAGTTCAAGACCAGCCTGACCAACATGGTGAAACCTTGTCTGTACTAAAAATACAAAAATTAGCCGGGTGTTGTGGCAGGCACCTGTAATCTCAGCTACTGGGGAGGCTCAGGCAGGAGATTTGCTGGAATCCAGGAGGTGGAGGTGCAGTGAGCTGAGATTGCATCATTGCACTCCAGCCTGGGCAACAACAGGGAGATTCTGTTTCAAAGCAAAAACAAAAACAAACAAACAAACAAAAAGAATGACTCTGGCTTGACTCACAAAAGCAGAACAAAAATTTGTATGAGAATGCTCATTTCTAGTCAATAATGTTCATCCTATTTAAGTTTTTTTTTTTTTTTAAAAACGGGAGAAAAAAGTATATACCCGCACAGTTTACACGTGTGTCTCAGAGAGAAGAAAGGAAGAAACTCATCAGGCCATTAGGTTGGGTCCTTGATGGAATTCTTTCAGGTGAATAAATAGCCTGAAAAACCAAGCTGCAGGCACAGATAAGGGAACTTGCACAGGAGGGCTTGCCTAAGACATGCCCACAGTTGCACAGATAAGAAAGGCTACACAGGTGACTTGGTCAGACATGCCTGCAATGGAAAATTCCATCCCCTAACCAATGTGCAGTAAAAGGAACAAAGCCATAAGGAGTAACTTAAGCTAAGGGCCCTCATGAGCACTAGGAGGATAAGGAAGAACTACCAGAATTTCATACCTTATGCAAATGAGACACTCAGCTCTCATTGGTTTCTTAAAAAACCCTTTGCATTCAGTTGTATAAATGGCAACCCATTCAGGCCCCCTCTCCACTGCGGGAAGCTTTCTTCTTTTGTTTATTACAAAACTTTTGCTCCAAACTCATCCTTTGTGTCCATGCTCCTTAATTCTATTGGTTGTGAGACAAAGAACTCCAGGTGATACCTCACAACATGATACTGCCGCATTGTGCCTTGGTGAGACTGTAACATTGCCTTACTCAGTAGTAATGCAGAGCACCTTCCTGTGCTTGTCTCCTGTATTCATAGTCTATATACACATATGCAATGTCAACAAATAATTATTCACGTCTCATTTTTACTTCACAACATGCTATTGAATATCAAGTTTTTGAACCAATTCTTTGCTGTTGAAAATTAGGATTTATTCAATATTTCACCCTCTAAGCAAAGCTAAAACAAATGTAATTTTTGATACTTTTTCAACAATGAATATATTTCTATGAGTGAAGCTACCAGGGCAAAAGTTATGAATATTTTAAAGCCTTTTGATTTATGTTACCACGCTGCCTTTGAGAAAATCTACATCAAATTGTACTTGCATCAGGATTGGTGTATTTCATTAAAAAAGTCTTAAATTTTGCAAAACATCTATATTATCATGTACAGCACTATTCAACGAATTTAAATTTCCATTAGCTAGGACTCATTCTCAACTCTTTTGGCAGACAAATTATTTAACTATAAACTTCTCCCTAAATTTATCAAAATATAATTTGCTTCACATAATTTATAGAGACCTCAATCTGTTAATGATGCCTGTCCCCAGTACTGTCCTTTCAATAGGACCTTAAAAGTTGTTTAATAAATTTGTTTTCTTTAATTTTAAAGTTTATATATTTGTCTATTTTCTATTTTATTTCTTCAGTTTAAGATAACTTTTTCCCCCACAGGGATATTTACTTTACTTTATTCTTTTCCAAGGACAATTATGAATAGAATTGTGTTTTAAACATCTATTTCCTCATACAATATGAGTATTCCCTCCACAGTCTACACTATTATTGATATATTCTCCATCTGTACTTAGCTATTCCATGTTCAGATAGCTCTAATTATTTAATCAAAGCTATGTAATATAAATGTCCTCTCTATGTCTTTTTTACTGTTTTTCCTAGTCTTATCCTCATGAGAAATATAAAACAAGTTTAATCATACTTTCCTTTGCAGCTCTTAAACTATTTATAATTTTAATTTTGCTTAAATTGTGTACCTATACTAAATATCCCTAATTTCTTTTTCCATTTCCCATGTAAAGATATTGAACCCATCTATGTAGCTTGTCACTTCCCCAAGGAAGACTCCAATTTGCCTTTTAAAATCACAGTAGGAAATAAACTCACATTCCCTGTGGCTTAACAAGGAGAGAATATACTGGACAATCACCTTCCTCTTTTACTTTTCAAGACAGCCAGGATCTTCTACAGCATTCCTTAAACAGATTAATAATTAATCAATAGCAACACGTAAGAGTTGAATAGTATGGGACTTAAAATCTTTTTCTCTTTTCACTTTTTTGTGTCATGTAAAGATGTGCTTCCTCAACTCTGTGATGATTGTACTTTGATTATGTGCAGGAGTTTAGCTACAATTATAAAATATTATTTAGTTACATTCAACACATTTATGAAGCCACTGACATCAGTAAGTAAACAGACCCCATGAACCCAGTGTGGCAGAGACAGTGCTAAGACAAACCTGGGTATAGCTTCTTTCCTCCACACATATGTGTGGATTTGCTGAGGCTGGTTTGCTGTAAATATTTCCTGTTAAAAGTTTAGACATGAGGGTGACTATTTCCTTAATATTAATACTAATGTGTGCTTTAATTATGGGAAGGGCTAGAGAGAGAATACTATTTTGAGTGAGGTTATACTATCTTGAGTAATATTATTTTTAGCAGTGAGCCAACATGTCCTCTAGAGCATGTAGGAAAGCTGGATTCATTTCAAAATCATATAGTAAAGGCATCAGAGAGCTACAGAAACAAGGGCTAATGTATTAATGGCCTGAATACAACAAAAACAGAGGAAGGGCAAGTTTGCTCTCAGTGCTTGAGTGAGGACCTTCATCTTCTCCTGCCCTGCGACATCGGTGCTCCTGTCTCTAGGGCCTCTGGACTTGGACCAGGACTTGCCTCTTGGACTTTTCTGGTTTAGGCTTTGTGAACTATGGCACCAGCTTTTCTGGGTCTCCAGCTTGCAGGTGGCGGATCGTAGGACTTTTCAGTTTCCATAATCATGAGATCCAATTTCTATAATAAATTTCTTTCCATATGTATAGATATCCTTTTGATTCTGTTTCTCTGGAGAACTCTAATACATATGACAAACCAAAAAAGTGAAAGAATATATTTGTGATAAATATGTCAGACAAAGACTAATATCCATAGTATATAAAGAGGTCTTACAAATGGAAAAAGAGAAAACAATGTGGGAAAAACAGGGAGGAACACTTCACAATAGACAAATCTCAATAGCTAATGAATATTTTAAAAACTCAGCTTCCTTAGCAGATATGCAAATAAGACCACATTAAATACTACTACATACCCACCAGAAAATTAAACTTTAAAAGGACAGGAAATACTAAGCTTGAAGAGAACATAAAGTAAATGGAGCATTCAAACATTGCTGTTAGGACTGTTAGTTGATCCAGCCACTTTGAATTACTATTTGACAGTGTCTGCATGTGCTGGACGTAGTCACACACTGTGGCTCTGCACCGTTGTAATAGTGTGAAACTTCACATGCAACTCAAAATAGATAAATTAAGGTATATCTATATACTGTAATACAAAACAGCAATAAGAATGAATATACTATAAGAACATAGTATGTTGTTGGTGAATCTTCTAAACATAATGTTAAATAAAAAATTACAAAAAGTGAGAACACATACTATTAATATATGGTTCCATTTATATAAAGTTACAAAATAAAATGAGCAAAACTAATTTATGAAGACAGAGGTCAATAATGGCTACCCTTGCAGAAGCAAGTGTTCAGTACTAAGAAGGTACATGATTTGGGCTTATGGAATACTGTTTTTATTCTGTTTCTAAAACTGGGTGATAGATGCAAGGAATTCAGAAATTAATCAAGCTGTGCACTTATAATTTTTGCACTTTATTGTGTTTATGCTGTAAATCAATAAAATGTAAATGTAAATTAATTTCTATTGCACAAGGAAAAGAGGGAAAAAAAAAGACATGGTGATTTAACTTAAAACTAAACGTCTTAGATTCAGCATGACCATACTTGATGGGCAAAGTCGCTAGTATGTTGGAAGCTCCTAATAGCAACTTTCAGAGCTCTGAAAAGTCGTACTGGGTTATGTGCTCCTAGTCCCGTGACCACCTCCATTCTTCTAGGATTCTGTGCTCATTTCTAAATGAATTGGAAACTTAATCTAACTTTCAATGTGTATGTAAAAGATGTGTTCTATTGTCAACTCTTGGAGCACCTGAAATGTTGCAGCAACTGTTTTGATGCTATCATCAAATGAATTAGCAAACCCAGCTTTGCTTCCCCTGCAGATATATTGAACATTCTATTTATATTCATATCTCAGGCAAATATTAATCTGTAAGTCACTGAGGGCCAAAGAAAGACCCATATAGCTCTTCACTAGTGACTTCATTAGGAATAATATAAATTCAATCATTTACTTTTGCAAATGTCTGTGCAACCAATCATTAATTTATTCAGTAACAATAAGATAAAGTAGATTTTTAATATATTTATTATTATCTTCCCTGTTCTATTTATGTGCAATCTCATTATGGAACAAAGACTGAGCAGCATAGCACTAAATGTTTATTTTTTAGGAAAGTTGATTTCCAGAATGTAAAATATAATATTTTGTATTCTCTCTTTTTGTGGCATGTAGAGCTTAGATAAAATACTTCCTAAGAACAGAATGTAGTGTTCTTATTACTCACTCTAAGGAATCTAGCACATAAGCCCTTGTGGAAATGACAAATAAGGTGCTATCTTCATTAATGATTCGTGCAGGACAGTTTTCCAGATGGCTCTGAGCTTATCCAGTTCTCTCTTCTGTCTCATTTGTAGTTCTCATGAATAATTTTATGATGTTTCGGAAATGCAATGTCTTGAGATAAGGGGGACCTGGCCAGAACACCTGGACTCTATTATAGTCACTCCCTAGAAAAAGGATATTTTTCAATGCTTTAGCCCAGCAGGTCATTTCGCCCTGGGTTATCAAATCCGGGGCAAGTTGCCTTTTGTGGTTTCTCAGCTGTGAAGCAAGGGTGGTTGGTGTGTGTAGTCAAGTCTTCATCCACCTCGAGCAGCTTTCCTGAGGTAAAGGACCAGTTTGTCATGGATTCTAGGATTCCGTTGTCCCTCGCTATCTGTAAGTAATAAGCCTGCCACATGTAACTTGTGTGCATAGGGTTTTTTTTTTTTTTTTTTTGTCACTGGACTCAGACAAGTTGGTAACCAGTGAATGTGGTTCACAATTTACAATGACATATAAAACAAACTTAAAAAAAAAGCCATGATTTCTAGGGGATTGGTTAAGTGGATCCTCCACCGAAGCTCACAGTGAAGTGAAGAGATATTAATATTCACTAAGATGGGACATTGATTACTTCAGTGAGTCAATGGTACTGAGTATAATGCTGGTTTTGTTACTTTCTTAACTTATAAGATATTTTTGCCTTTTTTTGGCTCTTAAATTGGATTTTTAAAGCTGAAAGAAAAACTATGAATCAGAGATTAACTGATTTCTCAAGACTGTACTTTCAGGTGATAGTCAAAGTAGGCTCAGAACCCAGATGTCCCTGTGTTGTACACATTGTACCATATTCTACCGTCAATGAGAGAGCAATTTTATTAAAATGGATCTGAATCAACCCATGTACAGCACATGCATCGTGCTCGAATCTTTTCTAAAATACTAAAGAACCCTGAAGAAGACCTTTCTCCCTAATAAATGTAACAGTGAGATTTGGCGGGACTTCTCAGAATGTCTATTATGGAACAAGCACTATCTGAAATGTGATGAGGAAAATCAAAAATCCACCAAGAATCATTATACACTGCATGCTGTCAACTTATGCCTGGTTGCACCAGATAGCAGCGTAGTATCATTGTTTGAAAAGTGTAGGTGGACACTGGAGCCACACTGCTTGTCTTTAAATTCTAGCTCTTCCTATCAGTAGTTCTGAGATCTTGAGAATGTTACATAACATCTCTGTCCTCAGTCTCTTTATCAATAAAAATGCATTAACTTCATAAGATTGTTGTTAGGACAAGTCATCACATGAAAAGTTATTAACACAGTACTTGGCTTGTGTTTTTAGTATCTCTGAGTAGGAAACTGCTTTTATTTTATTTATTCATTTATTTTTGAGATGGAATCTCGCTGTGTTCAAGCAATTCTCCTGCCTCAACCTCCCAAGTAGCAGGGGCTACAGGTGTGCGCCACCACACCTGACTAATTTTTGTATTTTTAGTTGAAACAAGGTTTCACCATGTTGGCCAGGCTGCTCTCAAACTCCTGACCTGAAGTGATCTGCCCACCTCAGTTCCCACAAAGTGCTGGAATTACAGGTTTTATTTTTTAAAAAAATTAAGTGAACATTATCACTTAATTAAATGCACCCCTTTTCACTGAAGTTTAGATAACTGTACACAACCATGTAACCAGCTCCCAAAGTAGAAAGCAACCCACCACGCCATGGAAACTTACTTGTACCTCTTCCCAGTCCCCTCCTCAACTCTGGCAATGTGTTTTTAAATTTCAATCGCATAGATTAGTCCCATTTGTTCTTTTATGTTTTCATGTATAACAACCTTACTGAGCTGTAATTTATATAATATAGAATTTACAGAAAGTATATGATTCAGTGATTTTTAGTATGTTCATAAAATTATTAAACGATCACCCTAGTTAATTTTAGAACATTTTTATCACCCCCCACAAAGAACCCCAACCCCATTAGCAGTCAATGCCTATTTCCAGCTGGCTACCCTCTCCGGTCGTAGGGAGCCACCAATCTACATTCTACATCAATCTGCATTTTTGAGATAGATAGATCCAACTAATAATTATTAATGTGTAGCTAGTACCTGTTGGATTCAGTTTGCCTATATTTTATTTAGTACATTTGCATTTATATTCATAAATAACATTTTCTTGAAATAATTTCTTATACTTTATGAACCCGGCTTTGATATGAAGTTTTTGCTAGTTTCTTAGAATTGGGGATCTTTTTTTTTCAATCTGAAAAAGTCTGCTATGATTTGAATCATATATTAATTATGCATTAAATTGAAACTTTTCATAATGCAGCTTAGCTTGTCTTATTTTGGGGAAGATTTCTTACCTATTAATTCACTTTTTAAAGTAGCTGTGATTATTTCTTAGTTTTTTTCTTGATCTAATTTTAAAATATATTTATCTCAGAATCTATTATAACTTTTTTGCATAGATTTAACTAATTCGTTCATAATATTCTCCTATTTTCTTTTTTAATGTCATTTGTATTTGTATTAGCCTTCTAGGGCTGTGTATTAGTCTGTTCTCATGTTGCTGATAAAGGCAATACCTGAGACTGGGCAATTTACAAAAGAAAGACATTTAATGGACTCACAGTTCCACATGGCTGGGGAGGCCTCACAATCATGGTGGAAGGCAAAAGGCACTTGTTCCATGGCAGTGGCAAGAGAGAATCAGAGAACCAAGTGAAAGGGGTTTTCCCTTATAAAACCATCAAATTTTGTGAGACTCATTCATTACCATGGGAACAGTAAGGGGGAAACCCATACTTTTCAATTCAATCACCTCCCACAGGGGCCCTCCCATAACATGTGGGAATTATGGGAGCTACAATTCAAGATGAGATGTGGGTGGGGACACGGCCAAACTATACCAGGCTGCCATAAGAAAATACCACAGACTGGGTGGCTTAAACAATAGAAATTTATTTCTTACAGTTCTAGGGGCTGGAAGTTCAAGAACAAGGTGTCTGTAGGTTTGGTTTCTCTTGTGACCTTCCTTTGGTTTTCAGACAGGCCTTCTCGCTCCATCCTCACATGGCCGTTTCTCTGTGTTTGTCTTCTCCTGGGGCTCCCTCTTACTCTTCTAGAAATGCCACCCTTAGGAGTTCATTTAACCTTAATTCCTCTTTACAGGCTCTATTTCCAAATGCAGTCAATTTGGAGTTTAGGCTTCAATGTATGGATTTTGGGGGAACACAATTTAGTTCCTAACACCACCTATGGTAGCATCCTCTTGTAATTCCTGAGAGTGTTATTTGTGACCTTGTTTTAAATTTTCTGTTTTAGCATTTTTATTTTGAGATAATTTTACATTTACATGCAATTGTAGGAAAAAACACCGATATCTCATGTATGGTTTACTCAATTTCCTCAATGGTATTATGTTTATTGTATACTATATTTACATGAAAATGAATATAGTTTGCAAATAAATTATGGTGTGTGCATATTCATATAGCTGGCTGTGTATACATATGCAATAATATTATAGTGCAATATCGAGGTACAATATTGGCATTGATATAATTTTTAAAGATTTCTTCAAATATGCTTGTACTCATTTGTGTGTGTGTGTATTTAATTCTATGACATTTTATTACATGTGCAGTTAAAGTATCTGCAACTATAGCCAAGGTACTAAACATTCCCAAAAGCCACATAGATCCCTCATGTTATCCTTTTAAAACCACCTCTCCTTCCTCCCAGCTGTCTCTTACTTAACCTTTGACAATCAAGAACCTTTTCATTTCTGTAATTTTGTCATTCCCATAATGTTATATAAATGAAATGATACATTACTAAATTTTTGGACTTTTTTCACCAAGCATGACTTTCTGAAAAGTAATTTAAGTTTTTGCCTATACGAATGTTTGATATTTTTACTTACTGATAGTATTTTATGATATGAATGTACCACAGTTTGTGAAAACGTTCACCCGCGGAAGGACATCCAAATTGTTACTGGTTTTTGACCATCGTGAATAAAGTTGCAATAAACCTTTGTGTGTAGAATTTTGAGTGGGTAGAAGTTTCACTTCTCTGGCATAAAGGATCAAGAATAAAATTGCTGGATAGTATGATAATTATATGTTTAGTTTACAAAGAAACTGTGAAACTGTTTTGAGACTCACTGTAATATTTTACATTTCTACCAGCAGTATATAATTAATTTAGTTTCTCCACCTTCTCATAAGCATTTATTGCTATCTCTATTTTTTCACTTTAGTCATTCTGATAAAATGTCTTACATTATTTTGCATTTCCCTAGTGGATAATGAAGTTGAACATCTTTCATACGTTGTTCATGTCTTTTGCCAGTTTTCTAATTGGATCATTTGCTTTTTGACTGATGGGTTTTCAGAGTTTAAAAATATATATATTAGATATAATTCCCTTGGCAGATATGTGGCTTGCAAATATTTTCTCCTGGTCTGGAGATTCTCTTTTCACCCTCTTAACATAACGATTCACAAAGCAAATTTTAAAATTTTGATGAAGTTGAATTTATCAGGTTTTTTTTTGAGTCGTACTTTTAATATTGTCTCATATCTTAAAGATTTTCTCCTGTTTTTAAAGTTTTATAGTTTAATGTTTTATATTTAACTTTATTATCAATTTTGAGTTAATATTTAGAATAGGATGTGAGATTCAAGTCAAGATTCACTTCTTAAATACGGATGTTTGATTATTTTGGCACCAATTGCTGAAAAGGCCATCTTTCTTCCATTGAATTGCTTTTGCCTCTTTGTTAAAAATCAGTTGAATGTGGCCCAAACACGGTGGCTCACACCTGTAATCCCAGCACTTTGGGAGGCAGAAGCGGGTGGATCACGAGGTCAAGAGGCGGGTGGATCGAGACCATCCTGGCCAATATGGTGAAACCCTGTCTCTACCAAAAACACAAAAATTAGCCAGGTGTGGTGGCAGGTGCCTGTAGTCTCAGCTACTCAGGAGACTGAGGCAGGAGAATCATTTGAACCCAGGAGGCAGAGGTTGCAGTGAGCCTAGATTGTGCCACTGCACTCCAGCCTAATGACAGAATGCAGCTCTGTCTCAAAAAACAAAACAAAACAAAAAAACTGTGGAATGTGTTGTGTGGGTCTACTTCTACTTCTGGGTTCTATATTCAGTTTGACTGATTTATGCATTTATCCCTCCTCCAATGCCACACTGTTTTCATTATAATAATTTTGTGTTTGGAGTTAAATAATTCCATTATCCAAAGATTTTGAACCTATTTTCTTCTCTCTATTATTGCTGTTGATACTTACATGCATTTTTCTTTTGTGTATTTTGTGATTTTTGTCTTTAAACTAGTCATTTTATTTAGAATGTCTTTAAATGAAATCCACTGAAGCCTTTGTTGAAACTGGATTTTTCTACAAAATATTTCAATTTTTTCTGCCCATTTTCTGGAGGCACTGCCTCCTGGGTACCTATTTAAATTATCTGTTTGATATTTTTTTAACTATATAGTGTGATTTTGGAAAGGCAAAATTATGTGGATACTGCCTTAGATTTTCTTGTTTTTATTTTCCTCCTGTCGACTTCACTTATCAACATCAAGACAGTTAATTTTTTTTACCCTCCTATTTCTGACTGACTCATTTTTCATATATCTTTAAAATTAGTATATAATCCTTTGATGATCCAGCTTTTTAAGAGAATAGAATCTTTTAATTTCTTCAGTTTGCACAGATTTGGAACTTTACGTATACATATCTCTATCAGGAAACACTAATATTTTATACTTTTTCAGTTATATAAATATACTACCATTAAGCAACATTTCAAAACATAATTTGTACATTCATAATCAATTATGATTGTGTACATTTCCTTTATAAATTATCTTGGTTATTATAAATATTTTTGGTCTGAATTTTATTATATCATAAAAGTTCATAATTTGAAATGTATCTAATATAGAGTTCATTCAAAGACAGAAGAATGCCAGATCTGCTATTTTCTAGTTTGTACCCTGGCATTATTAAAATTTTCTCTGATCCACAGTTTTTTTTTTTTTTTTTGTAGGGCATTTTTAACTACTTCTCTATTTTTTGAGGTTAAACCTAAATTAGAAAAATGATCCATCTATAAACCATATAATCAGGCATGTGTAAACTATAATTTCACATGACATGCTGGAAAAGAATGAATCAATGAAAGTGACCCAGTCAACACTTCAGGAATGTGAGCCCCCGACTCTCCTTCTGACTTACTATACTTGGCACAGGACCATTGGGGTCAAATGAAGGAACAAGTGTCAATATATAAATTAAATATTAGAAAAACTGACTTAAATTTTACATAGAACTAAATATAAGTTGGGTACTTTTATTTATTTATTTTTGGACTCCAATAGCTTACTTGTGAATTCATTGAGGTTTGTGGACCACACTTAGAGATAAGATGACTAGATTCCCTACAGTTAAGCAGGTTGGGTGTTAAAAATATTACATGTCAGACATAAGGTCACAGGATAATGTGACCTTATAGGCTGGACATTTTGGGGAAAATTAAAATAAAAGCACGGTTTTGTAGTCTACTCTCATTTATTATTTTAATGTGCTCAATATTTTAAATATTTTAAGTTAATTCTCTTGAATTTGCTAATTATTGTCACATTTCTAAGTAATATAATTGCATTAACTCCTTGAATACAGAGATATATTTAAGATGTTGAGATTAAAAGGAAAGGAATAATTTGATTAGTAGCCAGAGGGAGAAATCTGGTCAAATGAGATTTGTTTGTGTAATTGCTTTAAAAAGGACAAGATGGGAATATGTGAAAATTGTGAAGAAAGAGGTTTCTAATTCAAAGAAACATTTTAAAAGCCTTTAAGATATTTCCACTTGTGCAGCTTGAACTTTTCTTACTTAAATCCCATTTGAAATAAAAATTACCTACAATCAACAGTAAAATAAAATGTATGTTTTTTCTAAATCGAGACTGGATCAGGTACAACACAGTTCTTTTCTGAGGCTTTGTAGAATGGAATACACATATTGTATGATATTTTCCATACAGTTTTTCTAGTAAATATAAGTTAACCTAGGGGAACAATTTAAAAACTATTTGAAAAGTAGATTGGAAGAGAAATCCAAGTCTACATAACTGGTGTAGATATAAAGTATGTCATGGAAATGTCAGAAGGGGAATGAGAAAAGCAATCGTTTGGAGTAGTGTATGAAGTAGAAATAAATCTCTCCATAGTGATGGTCTTGGAACCAAGCTTACCTTCAAATTCTAACATAAAATAAGGGCTTCTTATAGGGTAATCTAGACTCCATTTGCACAATTTTCTATGTTGTATAAGGCATTGATACCAAATTATTCAGTGAAACTTTAGTGATGGAAGAAAGTACACATTATATAGTTAATGATTACTTAGTGACTGAACAGGAGAACAGTAAATTTGGAATAGTTAACCAAAAGAATATATGGTACATCTGAAAAATTCAAGTAGGAAAACAACAGAAAATGTGCCAATTGTTTTAATCATACAGCATAACAAGGAATCAAATATTTTATTTTCCTCAGCTATTATTAATAAATGATAAGCAAATTAAAGTGTTTCAGTCCTCTATGAAATGAACTTGCTTACCAACCGCTTCTCTTACAATGCTATTGGCAGTTCCGTTAGTAAATCTGCTCAATGTTTTAAATATTGCCTCTTGTACTTACATATGTCTAAAGTTGTAATTGCTATTTATGTTTAACTAACGAAAAACATCTACATTTAAATCTATTGAATAAACACCAAGTTTTTCAGAAGGTGAAATCTTTTCTAGAATTTTATTATTGTGGACACACACTATTTAAGAAGGAAGACTTGAAGTCACGTGTATGAATATAAATTAGTGTTATAAATGCCTTGGAGATTAGTAAATATCACTAATATCATTTAAATGTTTTCTAAATATCCAGTTGATTTTTCTCTCCCAAGAAGCATAGAGATGAGAAAAACAATATATTAGATTTATTTGGAAAGAATGTTTTCTCTACACGAGTGTGGCACCAGAAATAATAATGATTTTTTTTTTTTTTTTCTGAGACGGAGTCTCGTTCTGTCGCCCAGGCTGGAGTGCAGTGGCTGGATCTCAGCTCACTGCAAGCTCCGCCTCCCGGGTTCACACT
>NW_012115633.1:1912002-1913617 GCF_000951035.1 Colobus angolensis palliatus | reverse complement strand
GTAGTCAGCTAGACACAGAATTCTAACACATGTTCTTATTACTCTAAATGAAATTAAATGTACTGATTATTTTAGAAGATTTTTTTAAAAACATCGATTCAATATTGATACAAAAGCATCATAAAAATTAACAGTAATTTCTGAGCAATCACCTATATCTCTTGTGCTTTTTATTAAATATTCTGTTGAGTCATCATTATATGTCCATCTTCATGCTGAATTCAGGGAATACAGAGATGGATAAAACACTATGTTTACATGGAAGGGTTTTGTATGTTCGCATACATTTAAGGGGAATAAGTGCAGGTTTTATCGTGGATATATTGCATATTGGTGAAGTTTGGGCTTCTAGTGTAACCATCACCTGAAAAGTGGATTTTGCATCTATTAAGTAATTTCTCATCCCTTACAATCTCCCACCCTCCCATCCTGTGAAGTCTCCCATCTCTATTATTCTACGCTATGTCCATGTTTACATATTTTTTAGCTCCCACTTTTAAGTGAGAACATGTGGTATAAGTGAGAAAATGGGGTTATTTTTATTGTTGTTGCTGAATTGAGTTCCTTATAAATTCTGAATATTAGTCCTCTGTCAGATGCATAGTTTGCAAATATTTTCTCCCATTCTACAGGTATTCTGTTGACTCTTGATTATTTAATTTACTGTGTGGAAGCTTTTTAGTTAAATTAAGTCCCATTTGTCTATTTCTGTTTTTGTTGCTTGTGCTTTTGAAGTATTAGTCATGAATTCTTTGCTTAGACCGATGTCTGAAATAACTTTCTCTAGGTTTTCTTGCAGTGTTGTTATAGTTTCAGGTCTTACATTTATGTATTCAATCCATCTTGAGTTGATTTTTGTATATGGTGAGAGAGAGGGGTCCAGTTTCATTCTTCAGCATACGGATATCCAATTTCTCCAACACCATTTGTTGGATGGTGTATGTATGTTTCCCTTATGTATGTTTTTGTAGAGTTTTTCGAAGATCAGTTGACTGTAGATATGTGGATTTATTTCTGTGTTGTCTAGTCTGTTCCACTGATCTTATATAGAAGAGTTTAAAGTTGAATGAGAGATAAATGTGCAAATAATTAAATGATATACTAATATAGCAACACATAAATAAATTCTGTGAATGGTCATTGGAAGATATCACTATTTCCAAATTAATCAAAATTACTTTTCTTCATGAAATTTCATTTTATTGCTTCCTTTAACATGAATATGAATTGGGTTATAACTTACATGTAATCAGAAAAAGGTCTGTAATCATGAGAAAATTTGTCTACCATTTTTACTTTGTGCATTTCTATGGTACTTACCACCAATGTACCCTGGGTTTTCTTTGGCATATTCTACTTATAACATGTTTCATTTGCATCTTCTATAAATAATACTTGTCTTTTAAATATATTGATTTTGCTTTTCTACTTTATTTTTATGCTTCATGTCCAAAGAGCACAGTGACAAGACTACTCAGTATACAGTATGAATTAGTGTGCTTCCACATATATACCATCCACATTCTATTACACTTCTAAAAAATCTGCCAGCTTCATCTCTAAATTCTATTCAGTTCTCTGAAGCACCAGAATCAATATTCTTTTCAGGCCGGGC
>NW_012115633.1:1902776-1911407 GCF_000951035.1 Colobus angolensis palliatus | reverse complement strand
TTTTTTTTTTTTTTTTTGAGACAGAGTCTCGCTCTGTCACCCAGGCACCCAGGCTGGAGTGCAGTGGCATGGTCTCAGCTCACTGCAACCTCTGCCTCCTGGGTTCAAGCGATTCTCCTGCCTCACCCTCCCGAGTACCTGGGACTACAGGCGCAAGCCACCACATCCAGCTAATTTTTGTATTTTTAGTAGAGACAGGGTTTCACCATCTTTGCCAGGCTTATCTCCATCTCCTGACCTCATGATCCACCTGCCTTGGCCTCCCAAAATTCTAGGATTACAGGCATGAGTCACCGTACCCAGCCTGCACTGCATTTTTAAAATCAAAACTGTGAACGTGTTCAGAGAATAGCCTTTAACATTGTCATTGTGTTTCTAGTGTTAGCACACAGGTGCTTAATATTTCCTGAATGACTGAATGACAAGAAATGAATGAATATGACAGTAAAAATATTTGCTCAACCAAATAGTTACAGAGTTTCTCATGCATGGGAATGTGTTAACTTAATGGCTGCAGTCCTGAAAACTTCTCTACATTGGTGGTGTGACTCTATAACTGTGTTTGCAGCTTTGGTGTTGCCTGCTTCAATCTCCCTTAGGAGACATTCTGTTGCTAGATGGGTCTCACAGGTGACAGCCTCCAGCTGCTATCACTGTGGAACCTGCCATGGAGTTCGAGGAGGCCATATTCTTCTGGGATGTGTCCTGTTAATGACTGAGCACAGTGGGGCAGAGAGCTGTCCCATTTCCACCTGATGCAGGGCTCCTGTAACAGACAAACAAGGCTCTGGGGCTCCCACAGGACTGGCCTAGGCTGTCTCAGAGCTGCACTATACTACCCGATCCCTTCCTGCTTCTCTTCCTAGGAGTCCAAATGGCCTCTCTCCCTGTTCCTGTTCCCCATACATCCTTCGGGCACTGAAGCCCAACTTGGCACCTGATTCTCTGAATTGCTGAATTGATAATGTATCTGGAAATACAATGCATGGGAAGCTGTGTCATTACAACTATAACTTACTTTTGTGGTACTTTATAATTTTCAAACTGAGTTTATTCAGAAGTGGGTTATCATATCTCAGGCCATTTCTTGTTAATTTGAACAGCAACATTTCAATCATTGCTGATTCACAGAATTTTAATAGTGTAGGGTGTCTAAGGACCATTTATTTTAAATCTCCCTGTGTTTCAGATGATGAAATTCAGAAGCTTAAAAGTGATTTGCTCAAGGGCAAATAACAAATGAGAGACAAAATCTAACCACATGAGAGCCCAGGAGACCTTTCAGATATGATGCTGCCGATACAAAAATTTTAACCTCAGTTTAAGTAAAGCAATTATTAAAACAATTATGTAGTAAAGATCTAAATGTTATATTTGTTGAGTCATGCATTGAGCACTATGAAAAAGATACTTTGATTCTCTTCAACTTCAGTGATGCAGTCCTTATCCTATATACCACAATAATTTTGAAAGTAAGGAATTAGTTTACATTAATTTAGAGAACTTTTAGGTGCACCAAAAAATTGAGCAGAAAGTGAAGAGTTTTTATATTACTTTGCTAGAGCTGCCCTCACAGCCTGTGTCAGTTAAACAGTGCAAACTTATTATCTCACAACTCTGGCAGCTAAAGTCCAAGATCGAGGTGTTGACGGGGATAGTGCCTTCTAAAGGCTGTGTGAACCTCTCTTCTAGCTTCTGGTAGTTTGCCATAATCTTTGATGTTCTTTGGCTTGTAACAGAATAACTCTAATCTTTACGTTACATTCTCCATGTGAATCTATAGATTGAGTTGGGAAGAACTGACATCTTGGCAGCAGTGAGTCTTCTAATACTCCTGGATAGAAAACATTGAGTATTTCTCCATTTATCAAATGTTTGACTCCTGTCATCAGAGTTTTGTAGTTTTGCTTATGTAGAAGTGCCAGTTCAAATGATGTATCTTTTAATTAAAATTCCATTTTCTCATTGTTGGCATATTGGAAATCAATTTACTTTTGTTTATCAACCTTTTATCCTTCAACCTTTGTGTAATCACTTATTAGTTCCAGAAATTTTTCTTGATTCTTTAGGATTTTCTACATAGAATTCAAATGATCTATCAAATTAAGGCAGTGCATTTCTTCCTTCCCAATTTCTGCATGTTTTGTTATCTTTTTTGGTCTTATTGTATTATGTAGAACTTCCAGTAAACTATGGAATACAAGTGTTGTGAGGGGACATCCTTGTCTTGCTCCTGAGCTAAGAGGGGAAGCATCTAGCTTCTCACTATTAAGTGCAATGGTAGTGTACATTTGTTTTGTTGATGTTTTTAATTAAGTTGAGGACATTTCCCTTATTCCTAGTTTGCTGAGAGTTTTTATCATGAGCCCATGTTAAACTTTGTCAAATGCTTTTTCTGCATCTATTGATATGATCATATGAATTTTTTTATTTATCCTATTGATGCATTGAATGACATTATAAATTTTCAAGTGTCAGATCAGCCTTGCATACCTGGAATAAATTTCACTTGGTCATGACATATAATTCTTTTTATACGTTGTTGTATTCAGTTTGCTAATGTTTAGTTGAGCAATTTTGCATTTACATTCATGAGAGTTCTTGGTCCACAGTTTTCCTTTTTTGTAATGTCTTTGTCTGGTTTTGGCATTAGAGTACTACTAGCCTCATAAAATGAACTAAGATGTGTTCTCTCTGCTCGTACTTCCTGAGAAAGATTGTAATTGGTATAATTTCTTCAGGTGTTCCGTAGAATTTACCTGTGAACCCATCTGGACCTGATGCTTTCTGTTTTGGAAGGTTATTAGTATTTATTTAATATCAATTAGCCTATGTAGAATATCTACTTCTGATATCACCTTTCAGAAACTGGATCATTTCATCTAAACTATTCAATTTGTGAACATAATAATATGTTCATAATATTCACTTATTATCTGTTTAAAGTTCATAGGCTCTGTAGTGATCGTTCTGCTTTCATTTCTGATATTAATACTTTGTGTTTTCTCTCTGTTTTTCTTAGTTAACCTGACTAGATATTTATCAATTTTATTGTTCTTTACACAGAACCAACTTTTGCTTAGATTTAGAGGTAATCAGTCATCCATATAGTAAGATCAGGGCCCATTTTATTTAATTTTTATTCTCACATATAAACACAGTATGAGCTTTTCTATGGTAAAAAATAAACCAGTAAAAACCTACGACCCGAAATATAGACCCATGGAAATAGTTGCTGAATCCCAGGCAAATACGGCATGCCACAGGGAGGTAAATCTGAAAAGATACTCAGCACTGTCTGAATTAGAGAATTAATTTTTTATGATAATCAAGTTAAAATGTACTGTTCAGAAAAGAGCAATCCTCATATTCTTAGTTCTATTATTTGCTTCTATTATTTTTATATCTCAAATATTTCTATATGGTTCTAATTTTGGCCAAATATTGAACAATGGCAGAGATAAATGTGGTTTTTAAGGATTGAAAGACTAATGGGGGTTATAAATACTTCTCAGGATTAAACTTAAAATAATGTGATGCTCTGGGTTGATTCCAGATGGAAACATTATAGAGAAAAAACATAGAGAATGTGTACTTTGAACTGCTTTCAATTGTAACAAATTATCAGTAAAAAATTAATCATATAAAAAGGAAAAATGAGAAAGATGATATACTTGAGAAATCAAACACGTCAAGTTAAAGTTAAAGTAATTTATACTCAGTACTGGGAATGTTAGTAAAATTAGCTAAAATATATCACATTTTACTGGTTGACATCATAAGCACACAAATTTATTTTTCAAAATAACCGGTTTAATCAAGATGACTTCCTTGTTAAAGAGAGAATACAGAAAAATCCCAAAAGTTACAAACTTGGGTAGAATACATAACTTATTTTGGATTTAAAAAATGGAGCACATCCTAGTTTCCTTCTGCATGGGCTGCTGCCTGCCTGTGCAAGCCTCCTTACCTGGGATTGCAAGAACTTCCCGACAGGCTTCTGCTCTCTGATCATGACTCTTTTCTAGATAAATCTTAAAAGATAGGGTCATCTTTTAAAATGCATGAAAGCCCTAGTCCTCTCATTGCTTATTAAAATCTTCTGTGGCTCCCCATTGCTTGTAGAGGAAAAGCTGACCTGCTTGTCGGCCAAGCCTTTTGTTACTGGTCCTTTCTTACCTAGTTGTCACCCAAATCTCTCTCCCTTGTTAACTTTTATGTATAAAGTACAAAAATGAGATCACCTGATAAATTTTTGCTCAACAAATATGAATTAAACCTACAGAAATAAACCAGAGACATTACAGATTTAAAGAGGGGAGATTGATTATTACCTGAGAAGTCACATTCCAGCCAAATATCCTCTTTTGGAAAGAAAAAGAAGGAACGTTTTTTTCCCTAAAACTTGGCTGCATTTACATTGACAAAATATTAGAAAATGGTATTGCATATATTAACATATGCAATATGTTTCTTTTGAGAATCATGATATCTAGTATTTTTAATAGTGTTCCATGCCTATTTAACATTGTTTTAGAGTGGATTTTTGGAAGCCTATATCATGAATTGGTGGATTTTACAGATATTTGCTTATGATTTGAGAAGTTTAGTAAACCAGAATAATCCAAATTGCAATTATGTGGCAATTATATTTCTTATTGTAAATGAAAGTGGGCAGTTTCATTTTCTGCAAAGTCGCTATAAACTGGTTGAGTTTTATTCAAGAGGTATATAATACACTCATCCTCTTGCTAACAAACTCAGTTTTTCAGGTGAAGTTTAAGAACCATCATCAGTAGCTATTAAATAAAACTGAAAGCTATTATATGAAATTGCATTGGGTTGTTAAACTAGTACAATATTATATGTTTATATACTCAATAAATTGTTTATTTCCTCTACTGGTGTTCTAGATTCCATGGTTCTAGTGGCGATGTAGTTACTGAGAGGATGTGCTCAGAACACCCCTGCCCTTGCAAAAGACTCTATGACAGTTTGAAGTTTTCTTGGAAAGTTTTCATCTCTTTTAGGCACTCAGCTCCTTGTAGCCCAGCCAGGATTGTTTTTCCTTGAAAATACCCTTGAAAGTGGCATGCTCTTTCATCAGAATTCTCATGAATTATCTTTCCTCTTTCTTTCCTTTTTTTTCTGCTTCCATTATCTTCTTCCTTCATGACTTGAGATTTTTGGTAATGATCTATTATATGATATACATTGTATTAGATTCCAAGATAGAGAAAATAAGGAGACAGTTTTTGCTTCCAGGAGCTCTTATTCCAAGTACCAATTACCAAGGTTAATAAACTAATACATGTGAGTGTTCCAAAGACAAATTCTAGCTTATCTTGCAAATTCTTGTACATGTGGTTTTACTTAAAAGAAGACAACGTAGAATGAGGAGTGAAGCAATTTTGTGACAATGTGCAAAAGATGCTACATGAGAAAATGCTGTGTCATAAATGCCAGGGATGGGAATGTGTGGGTATATTTGCTGTCTAACTATCTAGTCCCTCTGATCTTGGCTTAATGGGATTCTACTCCTAATAAAACCGAGAGCAAGTGTCTTAGAAAAGTGTAACACTAATCATTCATTAACAAAGCTTTTACTTTAGGAATCTAATATAAGCCTGACGTTATTCTTCACTGGAAATTCTTCTTATTGTGAAAACGATCTATGTAAAAATAATCAAAGAACACATATTTGGCTAATAAATAAGTGAGAAATTCAGGAATTCCTTTGGGAAGAGTTAAAAAAAAAAAAAAAAACCCAAAACTTGGTTTATATCTTAGGTCAGTTTCCCTAGAAGTAGAGCTGGATTGGAAAAATATTTTCAAGTTATTTGTTGGACAAGTGTTCTCAAGAAAAGGTAAGCCAGACAGAACAGGAGAAAAAGTCTAGCAACAATGTGGGCCTGGGAGAGAAAGGAATGGAGCCTAAGCAAACGTCATGATAGAAAGTTAGACTGCCACACTCCGTAGAGTCTCTGAAAAGGCTAGCTTTGAAAATGAGTTACCAACTCTCCACTGAGTTGTAGATCTCATACTATGTTTAAAATATAGATTTCTAATGTACACAGAGTTTTATCAAGCCTAGGATTTGTATCCCTTTGGATTCTATACTTTATATATGATTTTTAAAAGTATACCTGCCTTCTAATCTAACTCATGCATCAGTACCTTCCTCACCTATTTAATGTCATTTTCTGTTTCTCTACTCCAGCTTCTTGGTCACCTATTTGCATTCTGACTCTGTTTAGGGGTGACAGAGAAAATCATAACTCTTTATTACCTCTTTCTTTAGCTTTCCCACTGCCATCAACATAAAAGTTGTGTAAGGCTAATTTTCACTGGGACCTTGGAGAAAATAGATAAATAAATAAAATAAAATAAAATAAAAATAAGTAAAGCTAAAAACTGGATTTCAATAATAAATATTCCCATATTCCAAAGTAAAAGGAAAAAAAGTTAAGCCTTTCATTTTACAGCCCAAGTTGTCTCTCAATTTCAATCTTCCTTGCCCATTTAAAGGCTAGTCCTTCTTCTTTCTCTGAGAGAAACCATTCTTTACCCCCTTGTCCTCATTCCTCATAGCTCTTATCATAGGTTCCATCCCTCTGTTTGCACAGAGAACTTCACAAGATTAGATCCTCTGCACAGGCAGATTTTCAAAATTCTTTGGAACAAGACAGTTGACATCCCAAGTAAGGTCACCTCGGGGTCTCTCTACACTCAGAGAGAGAGACAAATTACTTGGCTTCTAGCAGGTAACTCTTGGAAGAAATGCACCTATTCGCATACCATTCTAAGTCTCATTGCTAATTCTCAGACACAGGCCAGTTTACACACATATTAAAGGAAAACATTTTTCTTGAATGGATAATCTGCTGAGATTCCACCTCAAAATATGAAAAATAAATGTAAGTCAGTATAGCTTTCGCTGCTCTCTTTTGTTCCCAGCCAAGGGCCTAAACCATTTGCGTGTATAAGAAACATAACTTGGCCGGGCGCGGTGGCTCAAGCCTGTAATCCCAGCACTTTAGGAGGCTGAGACGGGAGGATCACGAGGTCAGGAGATTGAGACCATCCTGGCTAACACGGTGAAACCCCGTCTCTACTAAAAAATACAAAAAAGCTAACCAGGCGAGGTGGCGGGTGCCTGTAGTCCCAGCTACTCAGGGAGGCTGAGGCAGGACAAAGGCGTAAACCCAGGAGGCAGAGCTTGCAGTAAACTGAGATCCAGCCACTGCACTCCAGCCTGGGAGACAGAGTGAGACTCCGTCTCAAAAAAAAAAAAAAAAAAAAAACATAACTTGTAACTTTGCTTTGCGAACTATTTAAACCATCTTTGCCTGACTGGAATATTTAATTTTACAAAGATCTGGTGGAAGCTAAGAAAGTTAAGTTTTTTTTCCCTTTAATTCTGAAGCAGCCTAACTTCTTTTTTGGGTTATTCTATGTTCTCTTCTTCTTTAATCACTGCTTCTCATCCCTCTTCCTCGAATCTGGAGGCCAAAGTGGTTTATAATACCACGGTCCAGCCTCAACTTCTAGACATTTGAACAGGGTGGTGTGAAATTTGACTTTTTGACTTTACTGTAATTGAATAAATGCTACGTTAACTGGCTTGTAAAAACTTTTCCAACAGTTTACACACAAATAGCTTTCTTTGGTAAAGGATCTTGGAATAATTATAAATTTGATCGGTTCTGCTATGCATGGCACACGTGGAATCATTTATTTAAAAGCAAACATGTAGTTAAAATGAATGTTTAAATGTAAATATATGCCACTGTCAAAATTCTTCAAGATACTGGTTGGGCATTAATGTTTAATAGTCTACAGAGTTTTACTTCAGTTTCTGTTGTCTTCTCTGATTTGTTTGTCTTCTGAAACTCTAGATACTTTGTCAGACATTGATAATGGCTTCTATTTTAGCTGTTTTCAATCTTTTAAAAGTGACTGATAGAAAATGCTCAAGCTAAAAATTTGCATTGGCATCTGGGGTTTGTGTACTGCCAAATATGCAGCAGACATGATCTTCTGGGTTGGGGCATTGCTGGAAAAGATCAAAGCTGCGGCCAGAGACTGTGACTGCACGTGTTTGGGCCTGGAGTATTTGACAGAAGCTGTGTTCTATTAATATTTATTGGGATCTTGCAGTCAATTAACTTTTCTGGTCTACTTTTTTCATGTGTTAAAAGGCAGAGGTAACTTTGTAATTTGCAATGTCTCTTTTATTCCTCACTATCTCCCGTGGCACATGGCAGCTCTAGGGTAGATCGCTGCAGTAAGACAACCACACAACAGGAGCAACTTGAAGCAGAAGCCAGCAGTATAGATGAACCCAGGTTGGGCATGGAGCCCTTGTTTTTGGAAGGGGTAGAATGAAGGAGGGGGATAAGGAGGAAAGATTGTAGACCCAAATAAATGGGATACATTATAAAAAGTCAGGATTGAGTAGATACGGGGGCATAACACTTTGGGAAGAGAACAAATCCAGTAAATGAAAAATAAAATAGGTTTCTAAGGGAGGAGTTAAATAAGAAACATGAAGGAACCAGCATACAAAGTTGAAATTAATAAATTCTAGAGCAATTTGAATTTGGAGTTGAACTCCTAACTTTTTTTTTT
>NW_012115633.1:1891084-1902726 GCF_000951035.1 Colobus angolensis palliatus | reverse complement strand
CCCATTCACAAACTGTCTATAGTTTACCTGACACAACTCAGCAATGAGAGAGTCTTTTTTTTTTAGACAAAATGTCAACCTAGTCACCCAGGCTGGAGTACAATTGCATGATCGTGGCTCACTGCAACCTCCGCCTCCCAAGTTCTAGCAATTCTCCTGCCTCAGCCTCCTGAGTAGCTGGGATTACAGGGGCCTGCCACCACACCTGGCTAATTTTTGTATTTTTAGTATAGACGGGGTTTCACCATATTGCCCATGCTGGTCTCCAACTCCTGAACTCAGGTGATCTGCTCACCTCTGCCTCCCAAAATGCTGGGATTACAGGCGTGAGCTACCGTGCCCGGCCCCAACTCAGTATTTTACAATGATTTCTAGTGCAAAAGTCAGAGCTGGAGCACACATACCTTAAAGTACACAAGACTCCACAGAGGACTACTTGCTAATAGAGGGTATTCCAGGATCTTGGTACCAGAGATTCCCACCAGTATACCTAGGGTTAAGCTCAGGAATCTTCTTTTATGACACTGCATAATGTTGTATATTGACAGTAGAGAGAGGAAATAGTAGCAACCAACAACTCCGACCATTGTGGGATTACACAGTGACACTTGGTCTAAGCTGCTGAATTGTTACTCATCATTATCATCATCTTCCTTTCTAGTATTTAATGACACTGTACTTCTTAAAAAGATGTTAACATTATTCTAAGTAAGTTAGAATAAGAAGACATTTTGTAAAGGCAAAGATCAAATAATGATTTTAACATTCTTTGAAGATTTATTTCATATATCAAAATAACATTGCTCTGTCAAACTTGCTAACTGAATTATCATGGATCACTTTTGCTGAGACACCTATAAATAAACTTCACTGTTTTAATAACATTCTTTATCCTGCTCTTAGAATGCATTTCTATTAAGGCATCCACTAAATTGCTGCCATATTTATGTATATCTTTGCAGTGCCTTTATTTGTTCTAGTGAGGTAGTTATCTGTCATATTAAAATTGTGTGAAATTAAATAAGAAATAATTTCAAATGGCTTTGGAATTCAATTGGTATACTTTGGCAATCATGAATTATTTTTCTTTCTTTTGTATGAGATGAAATCTCACTCTGTTTCCCAGGTTGGAGTGCAGTGCTACAACCTCAGCTCACTGCAACCTCTGCCTCCCAGATTCAAGCAATTTCCAGATAACTTGTGTATTTTCAGTAGAGATGGGGTTTCACCATGTTGGCTAGGCTGGTTATGAACTCCTGACCTCAAGTGATGCGCCCACCTCAGCTTCCCAAAGTGCTAGGATTATAGGTGTGAGCCACCGTGCCTGGCCGAATTAATTTTCTAACAGTATGGATTAAAGATGTTTTAAAAAGTATTCTGGGCTCAAGTACTCTCCTTCTTGTCCAAGAGCCAAAATAGTAAATCATAAAAATATCACTACCATCATGGACTTGAAGATGCAAAGTTGGTGTTCTCCATCATATCCTTATTCTTTTTGCTGTATATCTCCTGAGAAAATTAGATGAGTCCTGATGGATGAATGAATGGCTGCCTCTACTGCAGCAACTGGGAATGTGCCATCTTTACTGCAACAGATCCACACAGCCTTTGCTACTTGCTTTATGTTTCTGATACGGCTTTCTTCTCAGTACTCATCACTGAGAGTAATGTTAATCAAATATGATTTTTACAGAAGAAAGCAAAACATTTCACTATAATAGGCTGAATTTAATATGAATTACTACGAATTTAAATCAATATGATGTGATTCAAGATATCATTCAAATAGGAATCAATATGAATGAAAAATTCTGATATCCCAGAGGAAATCTTGGTGGTACACCATAATGATGACACACTGCTAAGTTGTTACGTTGAGCAGGAAGTGACAAGTTCTACGAATACCTTAGAAAGTTTGCATGGCAATGGCAAGCCATAAATCTCACTAAGATTCAGGCTCTTTAATACTAGTGAAGATTTTAGAAGTCCAAAGATCTGGGGCATTTAGAATAAACTGAGGCAGGAGATGGCAAATTAAAGCCGAATGGCAGCAGTCTTAGTTTGGTAAATAAAATTCTCTTGGAACACAGTCATGCTCATTCATTAACATGTTGTCTTTTTAAATAAATTAATTTGTTTTTTCCTATGAAACTTTTTTCCAACTTTTGTTTTAGATTTAGGGGTACATGTACAGGATTGTTACATGCATATATTGTGTGATGCTGAGGTTTGGGATTCTACTAATCCTGCCACCCAGGTACTGAGCATAGTCCCCAATCCTTAGTTTTTAAACCCTTACCTCTTTCCTCCCTGTCCTCTCTAGTAGTCCCCAGTGTCTACTGTTGCCATCTTTAAGTCCATATGTAACCAATATTTAGCTCTGACTTATAAGTGAGAACATGTGTCGTTTGGTTTTCTGTTCCTATGTTAATTCATCCAGAATAATGGCCTCTAGCTGTACCCATGTTGCTGCAAAGAAATATGATTTCATTCTTTTTTATAGCTGCATAGTATTTCATGGTGTGTATGTGCCATATTTTCCTTATCTAATAGACCTTTGATGGACACTTAGGTTGATCCGATGCCTTTGCTATTGTGAATAATACTGTGATGAACGTATGAGTGCATGTGTCTTTTGGTAGAACAGTTTATTATCTTTTGGATATATACCTAGTAAAGGGATTGCTGGGTCAAATGATAGGTCTGTTTTATGTTCTTTGAGAGTCTCCAAATTGTTTTCCACAGTGGTTGAACTAATTTACGTTCTTACTAACAGTGTATAAGCATTCCCTTTGCATCACAGTCTCACTAGCATCTGCTGTTTCTTTGACTTTTTAGTAATAGCTATACTGACTGGGGTGAGATGGTATCTCATTGAGGTTTTGATTTACATTTCTCTGATGATTAGTGATGGGGAGAATTTTTTCATGTTTGTTGGACACTAGTATGTCTTCTTTTCAGAAGTGTTCACGTCTTTTGCTCACTTTTTTTGTGACGAGGGGGACAGAGTCTTGCTCTGTCACCCAGGCTGGAGTGTAGTGCATGATCTCAGCTCATTGCAACCTCTGCTTTCCTGGTTCAAGTGATTCTCTTGTCTCAGCCCCCTGAGTAGCTGGGATTACAGGAGCCTGCCACCACGCTTGGCTAATTTTTGTATTTTTAGTAGAGATGCAGTTTCACCATGTTGGCTGGGCTGATATTGAACTCCTGACCTCAAGTGATCTGCCTGCTTCAGCCTACCAAAGTGCTGGGATTACAGTCATGAGCCACTGCACCTAGTCTTTTGCTCACTTTTTAGTGGGGTTGGTTTTTGCTTGTTGAATTATTTAAGTTCCTTATTTAGATCTTTGTTGGATGCATAGTTTGTGGTTATGATGCTTTCTTCTATTCTAGAGGTTGTTTATTCTGTTTATAGTTTTTTGTTGTTGTTGTTGTTCTACTGTGTGGAAGCTCTTTAGTTTAATTAAGTCCCACTTGTCAATTGTTGTTTTTGTTGCAATTGGTTTTTAAGACTTAGTCATAAATTCTTTATCAAGGTCAATATCCAGAATGGTGTTTCATAAGCTTTCTTCTAGGATTCTTATAGTTTGAGGTCTTACGTTTAAGTCTTTTTTCCACCGAGAGTTGACTTTTCTGTTAGTTAAAGGTAAGGATCCAGTTTCTTTCTTCTGCATATGGCTAGCCAGCTATCTTAGCACCATTTGTTGACTGGGAATCCTTTCCCCATTGCTTGTTTTTGTTGACTTTGTCAAAGATCAGATAGCTGTAGGTGTGTGACATTATTTCTGGGTTTCGCTATTCTGTTCCTTTGGTCTATGTGTTGTTTTTGTACCACTACCATGCTGTTTGGGTTACTGTAGCCTTTTAGTATAGTTTGAAATCAGGTAATGTGATGTCTCCAGCTTTGTTCTTTTGGCTTAGGAATGCTTTCCTTCTTTGGGCGCTTTTTTGGTTCCACGTGCAGTTGAGAATTTTTTTTTCTAATTCTGTGAAAAATGATGTTGATAGTTTGGTAGGAATAGCATTTAATCTTTAAATTGCTTTAGGCAGTATGGCCATTTTAATGATATCGATTCTCACAGTCCATGAGCATTAGAATGTTTCTCCATTTGTTTGTGGCATCTATTATTTCTTTCAGCAGTGTTTTTTATTTATCCTTGTAGAGATCTTTTACATCTTTTGTTAGATACATCCCTAAGTATTATATTTTATTTTATTTTGTGGCTTTTGTAAGTGGGATTGTGTTCTTGATTTGACTTGCAGCCTGAATGTTACTGGTGTATAGAAATGCCACTGATTTTTGTACATTGTTTTTGTATCCTGAAACTTTATTGAAGTCATTTATCAGTTTCAGGAGCCTTTTGGCAGAATCTTTAGAGTTTTCTAAGTATAGAATCACATCATCAATGAAGAGAGAGTGTTTGACTTCTTTTCTATGTAGGTGCCTTTTTCCCAATAGAAGCAAGTGGGAAATAGTGACCAAAGTTGTCAAAATCTACTTTCTTGGAACTCTGGAAATTCACCAAAGGCTTGCAACATTCTGAGGACCAAAAAGGCAAGAAAAACAGTTGAGTATTGGTAGGAAGAGCAACCACTGAAGCATTTTAAACTTGCTCTATTTTGATCCCTCCTCTCAGCTCCATGCCAGCCTTGAAAACCAGTTGCCTCAGAAGCATGGTGATGTGAAAACCAGCAGCCTAGTAGCCACTGGAAAGAGTGGAATAGGTCTGTAGTTTCTGATAAGGTCCCATCTCCAGAAAGATGTATATATGTGATATGAGAGCTCTCCAGAAAAGTCCCATTCACAAACTGTCTATAGTTTACCTGACACAACTCAGCAATGAGAGAGTCTTTTTTTTTTAGACAAAATGTCAACCTAGTCACCCAGGCTGGAGTACAATTGCATGATCGTGGCTCACTGCAACCTCCGCCTCCCAAGTTCAAGTGATTCTTGTGTCTCAGCCTCCTGAGTAGCTAGGATTACAGGTGTGTGCCACCACACCTGGCTAATGTTTGCATTTTTAGTAGAGACAGCGTTTCATCATGTTGGCCAGGCTGTTCTCCAACTCCTGAACTCAAGTGATCTACCTGCCTTGGCCTCCCAAAGTTCTGGGATTATAGGTGTGAGCCACCGCACCTGGCTGAGAAAGTCTTATCCTCTGAGTCTTTGTTGAAAATGATTGGTGAGCCAGGCACAGTGGCTCATGTCTGTAATCCTAGGACTTTGGGAAGCAGAGGCAGGCAGATCAACTCTGTAGTGGTGGTGCTACCAGTTGGGTAAAACAAAAGTCTTGAAAAAAAAACTTCAAAATTAAGTTAAATGAGATATACTTAGGGTCTTTGAAAAGTTGTGATCTGATATAACTCTGGAGATCTATAAGACCACACATATGTGCATATTAGCATGCACAAGAAATACCTTAATCTCTCACCAATGAGTGGACTTGAGGCTCCATGAAGGCAGAAAGTGACTGTCCAGGAAGAATTGTAAACTGCTGAAATACTGAAGATGTGAACCAACAGATACACAGAACCCACTGGCGAAGGATAATGTACTTGCTGGAAGGCATTTGACAAAATCTCTGTTCAATCATTAGCTGACTAGTAACCTAACTGAGAAGAGACATCAGAGGCAGCAGCTGAAAAAAGAGAAATACTTTATAGAATCAGTCTTCAAAAGTCATTAAAACCCAAACAGGAACAAAACCAATTCTTAGGAAAGAGGGACATCTGATTTTCAGAATTGCCACATTATATTTTTTACAATCTTCGGGAAAAAAAATATAACACATGCAAATAAACAAGAAAGTATTGTCCATACACAGAACAAAAACGGTCAATACACTGTTTTTGAGGACAGTTGTACTCACTAGACAAATACTCTAAATCATCTATTCTAAATCTATTAAATAACAAAAAGAAACCATGTACAAAATAGTAAATGAAAACATTAGTGCAATGTCTCAACAAAAAGATGTTATAAATAAATAGAAATTATAAAAAAGAACTAAATAGAAATTTTGGGGTTACAAAGTACAATAACTGAAATTAACAAGAAGTTATCTAGATGTGCTCAATAGCAGATATAAGTGGACAGAAAAGAGAATCAGTGAACCTGAAGATAAGACAATTGGGGTTATTCATTCTAAGATGGAGAAAGAAGAGAGAATTAAAAAACAAACAAACACTCAAAGAAATGCCAGGCATTATCACATGTACCAACAAACATGTAATGGGGGTATCAAAGGGAGAAAAATGACAAAGAGGGGAAGAAAGAATATTTCAAGAAATGATAGCCACAGACTTTCTGTATTTGGCCAAAACATTACACCTCCAAGACAGAATGAATTCCAACTATAATAATCCCCCCAAATTTAGCATAAACGTTTCAGAGTCATTTTTTTTTTTTTTTTTTTGAGATGGGGTTGCGTTTTGTCACCCAGACTGGAGTACAGTAGTGTGATCATAGCTCACTGCTGCCTCAAATTCCTGGGATCAAGGATCCTCCTCCCTCAGCCTCCCAAGTAGCTGGCACCACAGATGTGCACCACACCTGGCTAATTTTTTAATTTTTTGTAGAGATGGGGGCCTCATCATCTTGCCCAGACTGATCTTGAGCCCTTGGACTCAAGCAATCCTCTGACTCAGCCTCCCCAAGTGCTGGGATTACAGGTGTGTGCCACTGCACTCGGCCCAAACTTTTAGAAAGCCAAACACACGGACAGAATCATGAAGGCATCAACAGAAAAGTGGCTCATCAGACAAGAGATTTTCAATAAACTAATAGCTGACTACTCATCATAAACCATGGAGTTCAGAAAGCAGTGGGATGATATACTCAAAATGCTGAAAAAGATGTGTAAACCAAGAATAGTTCAACCATCCCTCAAAAATGAAGAACACATTAAAACATTTCCAGGAAGCAAAGCAACCTAGAGCCAATAGACCTTCCTTACGGGGTATAATGTAGGGAGTCTTTCAGGCTGAATGGAAGAACAGTAGACAGTGCTGTAGACTCCAAATCACAGGAAGAATAAAGAACACCAGTAAAGGTAACTACACAGATTTTTTTTTTTTTTTTTTTTTGCAACATGTCCAATCTAAAAGATAATTGCATAAAGCAATAATTAAGAAGCTATGTTGATGGACTTATGATATAAAACAATCAAACTTTTATGACAATAATGGCATAAAGCAGAGAATAGGAAACACAACTATATGAGACCAAAGTTTTTGTATATTTTTGAAATTTAGTATTTAAAAATAAAATTTGGGCTGGACACGGTGGCTCATGCCTATAATCCCAGCACTTTGGGAGGCCGAGGCGGGCGGATCACGAGGTTAGGAGATCAGGACCATCCTGGCTAACACGGTGAAACCCCGTCTCCACTAAAAATACAAAATATTAGCCGTGCGTGGTAGCGGGCGCCTATAGTCCCAGCTACCCAGGAAGCTGAGGCAGGAGAATCCTGTGAACCCAGGAGGTGGAGCTTGCGGTGAGCGGAGATCACGCCACTACACTCCAGCCTGGGTGACAGAGAGAGACTCAGTTTAATAAATAAATAAATAAAATAAAATTTAGTATTATAAGCCAGAATGTTTTCTGTTAAGATGTTACGTGTAATCATCAGGACTATAACTAAGAAAACAACACAAAAATAAAGAGTAAAAGACATAACAAGGGAATTAAAATTTAGACCAGCAAATATCTATTTAATGCAAAAGATTTAGTAATTGTATAAGAGAAGGAAACAAAGGCTTAAGACACTTAGAAAACAAACAACAAAATGGCTGACAGAAGTCCACTCTACCAGTAATTACATTGTATGTGAATGTGTTAAACACTTCAACAAAAGAACTGAAAATAATAAAATTGACTAAAAACAAAATATATGATTTCACTGTATGCTTTCCAGAGAAACACCTGATAGATTCAAATACATTAGCAGGTTCAAAGTGAAAGGATGAAAAACGATACACCATGCAAATAACAATGATAACAACAAGAAAAGCTGGAAGGGCTCTACTAATATGTGACAAAATACACATTAAGACAAAAAATTTTACTGGAGATAAAAAGGACACTTTCCAATGAGAAACTGATTAATCTATTAGGAAGCACATCAATTATAATAGCATATGGAACTAACCACAAACAATAAAATACATCAAATAAAATCTGATAGAATTGAAAGGAGAAATATATAATTCAACAGCAGTTAGAGATGTCATTACCCCACTTGAATAAAGATGCAACAACTAGACAGAAGAGGTACAAAGAAATAGAACAAATAAAAATGACTAAATCATGCAAACCTAATAAAAATAACTTCAACTTGCAAATATAGGATGCATATTCTTTAACTTTCACAGGAAACATTATTCAGGATAAATCATGTATTAGCCTATAAAGTAAATTTCAATGCATGTAAACAGATTAAAATTATACAAAGTATGTTGTCAGGCCAAAATACAATCAAATTAAAAATTAATAAAAAAGGCAATTTGCAAAACTTACAAGTGTGTGGAAATTGAATACTATACTCCTAAATGAGTGGATTAAATACAAAATCTTCGGGGATATTAGCAAATACTTTGAGATCATAGAAAAAGAAAACACAATATTGAAACATACAGAATGCAATAAAGCAGTGCTTAGAGAAAAAACTATAGCTGTAAGTGCTTACATTATAAAAGGAGAAAAATCTCAAATTGATAGCTCAACTTTCCATCTTAAGAAACTAGCAAAAGCAGAGAAAATTTAATGAAAATTAAGTTGAAGCAATAATGTAATTAAATTAGAACAAAAACAAAGTAAATGAATAAACATAGAGAAATGAAATCAAGTTTTGTTCTTTAAAAGATAAACAAAAATGATAAACTTCTATTTATCTTGGCAAAAAAAGAGATGAAACTCTCATATTACTAAAATAGAGATGAAAATGGTGACATTCCACTGACTGTATGGAACTTTTTTAAAAAAAGGATTTTAATCAACACTAAAAAACTTTGAATCAAACTAACTTGATAACTTAGATAACTTTTATATTCCTAATTTCTAGGAATATAAAAACTACCAAAACTGACTCAGCTAAAAATGTATAAAATCTGACTAGATTTATAACATGTAGTGATGTTAAATTAGTAGTTACAAAAATTTCTCAGACACACAAAATGCAGGTCCAAGAGGTTCTATTGCGAATCCTACCAAACAAATAAACAACAATTAACTTCAATTCTTCACAAACACTTCCAAAAAACAAAAAGGCTACGGTCACCAAAATGGCATGGTACTGGTTGGTACCAAAGCAGACATACAGACCAATGGAACAGAGCAGAGACCTCAGAAATAACACTGCACATCTACCCATCTGATCTTCTACAAACTTGACAAAGGCAAGTAATGGGGAAAGGATCTCCTATTCAATAAATGGTGCTGGGAAAAATGGCTAGCCGTATGCAGAAAACTGAAACTGGACCCTTTCCTTAACACTTTATACAAAAATTAACTCAAGATGAATTAAAGAATTAAACGTAAAACCCAAAACCATCAAAAGCCTAGAAGAAAACTTAGGCAATACCATTCAGGACATAGGCATGGGCAAAGACTTCATAACGAAAGCACCAAGAGAAATTGCAACAAAAGCCAAAATTGACAAATGGGATCTAATTAAACTAAAGAGCTTCTGCACAGCAAAAGAAACTATCATCAGAGTGAATAGGCAACCTACAAAATGGGAGAAAAGTTTTGAAATCTATCGATCTGACAAAGGTCTAATATCCAGAATTGACAAGGAACTTAAACAAATTTAAAAGAAAAAAACAAACAACCGCATCAAAAATTGGGTAAGGATATAAACAGACACTCATCAAAGGAACATTTTAATAAATCTGTCAAAAACTTAGTAGAACTAAAAAGTGAGTTTAGCAAGGTCCCAGGTTATAAGGTCCTTATGCAAAATCAGCTATATCAACTACATTGGACAAATCAGATAGAAAAAAAATCTCAAGCAAAAACATATAAATTGGAATAAAAGTGCAATTTCATTTATAATACTATCTCTGGGAATAAAATATCTAGAAATAAATGTTTAAAAATATGTGCAAAACCTGTACACTGAAAACTCCAAAACTTTTTTGTAAAAAAATTAAAAAGCCTATGTGACTTGAGAAAAATATTCCTAAGTTGAAACGTGCAATATTTTAAAGATGTTAATTTATTCTAAATTCATCAACAGATAAGATAAATCCAGTCAAAATTACATCATGTTTTAAACTGACAAGCTGATTCTCAAAAATATGTGCAAGTGTGAATGGCCCATAACCGCCAGTAAAATATTAAAGTGAAAAAGCAAAATTAAAGAATTTATACGATCTAGTTTTTTAGTCCTAAAAACTATAAAGCATTTATACATTAAAACAGTGTGGTGAAGGATACACATATGCGTAAGTAAAATGGAATACTGATTCCAAAAATAGACCTATACATATACGGTCAGTTCATTTTCTATTAAGCTGTGAAAGCATTTCAATGAGAAAAGGAGTGTCTTTTCAACCAATTGTGCTGGAATAACTGGATAGTTACATAAAGAAACTAAAAATTTACCTTATATCACTTCATCTCAAACCTTCATAGACTTAAATGTAAATGCAAAGCTTATATAATTAGTGGAATAAATACTTGTGAACTTGTGTTAAACAAATACTTGGATAAGACACAAAAAGTGAAATCTACAAAAGACAAAAAGATAAATCAAACTTTATCAAAATTATGACTTTTGTTCCTTAAAGGACACAATACAAAATAAAGCTACAAATACATGTATACATAAATTTGTGTCCTGCATGAAAAAAATAAAAAGACAAGCTTCCAAAACTCAATAGTAAGGCAAAAAGCCTAATAAAATGGACAAAAACATTTTTGGCAAACACTTCAATAGAGGAGATGTATGAATGACCAATAAGCACATAAAAAGGATGCACATCATTCCACACTGGAATGCCACTACACACACTGTCATAGCTAAAATAAAAATACTGACATACTAAGTGGTGGTGAAGAAGATGTGGAGCAACTGGTACTCTCATACCCTTCTGGTGAATGGGAAAATTTTGGGCAGTTTCTAAAAAAGTTAAATATATACTTATCACGTAACCAAGTCATACAAGTCATAGGTTTGTCCCCAAAAGAAATAAAAATATATGTTCATACATAAACCTGTGTTCACATTTTTGTAGCTATTTTATTCATAAAATCACCAAACTAGAAATAAGTCAAATGCCAATGACTTTGAAATGGATAAACAAAATGTAGTATATCCATACAGTTGAATACTACTCAGGAATAAAATAAAACAAATTACTGACTTGCACTACAACATAGATAAACCTTAAAATAATTAATAGAAAGTATCCAGGCCCAATGTATTATACCACTTATATAAATTCTAGAAATTTGAATTATTCATCATGGCAACAACAGATCATCCTTCACTTGAGGAGGACTTTGGAGGGATGCATGGACTAAGGGACACAGGAAATTTGGGGATGAAGAAAATGTGTCTTTTTTTTTTTGAGACGGAGTCTTGCTCTGTGGCCCGGGCTGGAGTGCAGTGGCCGGATCTCAGCTCACTGCAAGTTCC
>NW_012115633.1:1830391-1890895 GCF_000951035.1 Colobus angolensis palliatus | reverse complement strand
GCCCGTCTCGGCCTCCCAAAGTGCTGGGATTACAGGCTTGAGCCACCGCGCCCGGCCCAAAAATGTGTCTCTTAATTGTTGCTGCTGTTTAGTGACTGTCTATACCTGTCAAAACTTATGAAATTGTATACTTTAAATGGATGCTGTTTCTTGTGCAAAATGATATCCTAGTAGAGTTAATTAAAACAGTAAAAGAAACTGGTAATTTGTGCCTCATTCAATATCACAGGTGCTATGAACCTTGTTTGCTACGTGCTTTGCTGTTTCCATCTGCTACTGTGTTACTCCTACATCTCCGATTCAGAGATGTGGTGTTTGAGGAGCTTCACCTCAGGAACAAATCCAAAGAGCTCCATCTGCAGTTGTTTTGTTCTTCTCCTGGTATAATAAACGTTTCTAATAAAAAACAATGAACAAATGTTAATAAGCAATCAATCAGTGAAAGAACATCACGATGAAACATGGAGAGGCCCTGGCCCATGGAAGTCATCGTTTCTGAAGCAGAGTGCATTAAGCCTGGGACTTGAAGTGGATAGGATTTGAACAATTGAAGTACACAGAAAGATATAGATAATGATGACAAAAGGAAAAAGCAGAACTTGACCTAACGTGTTGGGAAGTAAATAGCAGATTGCTTGAGGAAGAATAACTTTGATAAGCTCACCTGCATCTCAACCTGATTTTGATGAGAAGATCCTTGGCTTTGGCCTTGGCCTCGGCCTCAACCTGCTGTTTCTGCAGGCAGTTGAGAGATGCAAAGCACGAGTCATCCCGTCAGTCCTCAGAACCAGGGGAAAGCATAAAGGATTTGCACTCTTCCAAGCCCTTCAACATTTCTGAGTGTATTGACATGCACCAGTAGATAACTGGAAGACACTCTTTTGTACAGACTGCTCTATGTTTCTTGTCTCCTTTACCATGACAGTTTAACAAAGAGCCATTTTGGTATGTTCTGTTTCCATTTTCTCCTATTTGTTTACTCTCAACTCTTCTCAAATGCATTCCTGTACCATCATTGTGCTGAAACCCTCTTAACTGAGATGGACAATCACTTTTTATCAAATAAGACACATTTTTAATTTTGTTCGTATTTTAGCTTTCCCTAACATTAGGCAATATCAACCTTTTATTCCTTCTTGAGACACTCTTCTCTTGGCCTCTATGTCATAATCTGTCAGTTTTTAAATTTGCTATAGCTGCTCCTTTTCATATGACCCTGCTATCTCTTCCTTTCCTATAAGACGTTTAGATATCAGTTTTCAAACTTTCAGCCTCAAGCCCTCTTCTCTTCTTGCACTATACGTTATCCATCCACAGCCATGCTTTCAATTACCATGTATAAGTGACATCAGGCCACTCCACTGAGGTCCAGATCTACTTAGCAGCTGCTTTTCCAGTATCTCTACTATCTGTCTCAAATACATGTCATAGTCAACATGCTCAAGAATAAAGTCATGCTCTATTTCCTCAATAATTACTTTTTCTTGTGATCCCCAATTTCATAATTGCATCTATTCAGTTTTGCTAGGCAGACATTTAGAAGTCATTTTAAGCATTTATTTGGCCTCCTCTTTCACATTGTACCAGCACCAAATTTCAGGAACCTTTTTCTGTTTCTGTCTATATCACCCTACTCCAGTTTTTCTCCACTGGAGCACTATTAGCATCTTGGGAGAAGATTTATATGTTGTGGGGAAATGTCTTCTGCAATGCAGCACATTCACTATCTTGGCTATCACTTAATAAATGCTGTTAGTTTTCTGAGTCCACTGTGACATCCAAAAGTCCCACATTCATTTGTAAACGTCCCTGGAGGAGTGAGCGCCTTTCCTCTGGTTGAGAACTGTTGTCTTGTCCAAGCTGCTGTCATTTCTTGCCTGTGTTTAAATAGCCATTTGTGTCTTCCCTTGTTAATTTCCCCAACTCTGTGCTAGTCTTCTCCCTACACTGTAGCATTGATAGTTTCAAAGGTTAAAACTGATAATACCACCGATAATATCCTACCTGCTTAAAAATTCTTCCACTGTTGCCAATTGTCATTAGGATAAAGATCTCTGGCCCTGGATGGGTGCCCATCGATGACATCTGTGAGGCAACACTCTGAACAATATCCCTTCCTTGACCACACTATGCTCCATCTTTCATGGAACTTTCACATGCGGATATGTTTCTTCTGCCTGAAACATGCATTCCTCCCCCTGTGACTAGGTTACCTCTAAATATTTTGCATTTCAGCTTATTACCTCCTCAGGAAGGCCTTTCTAATTCCGGAGTTTAAATACCTCCATAAGACCATGTTTTATTTTTCTTTAGAGCAATTATGTCAGTTAATTATTTTATAGTTATTGTGATTACTAAATTATTAAATTTTAATTTTCATAGAAATAGAGATCATGTCTATTTTTCTTCACCAATTGTATTCTTAGTCCTTATCTCATTGTTCCTTAGTCCCTACCTCATTGATGCCGACCAAATGTTTATGGAAAGAAATCAATATGTATTTGTAGGAACGGTAGACCACTTTGAGTTCTTTTCATGATTGTCATTGTACAATCAGTATTTCTCAGGCAATTGAGAAATTGCCTCAATTCCCTCTATTTCTAAATAGTTCTATTGAGAAATAGAAGATTAGTTGAAACATCTATTAGAGGAATCTCACAATGTAAATATCATATGCATTAAAATGCAGAAAAAGTAGATGAAAGGAGAAAAAACAGAGGATGTGTCAAGAATAGTTTTTGAAAATTATACTTTTTCTAATTTGATTGACTAGCAGCTACAAAAGGGTATTTCACACTCAAGTGACAAAAACCAGTAACTCATGCTCCATGAATTTAAGCTAAACTGAATAGAAGCTTGTTTCCACTGTGTGTTAGTATATTTAGTATCTAGGTGATGTACTTTTATGCCGAGGTAAGAGCATATCATAGAAATCTGTGTTTTGATTTGATTATCGTGTGCTGATTCCTCCGTGAAATGGTGAAAGCCTTATATAGGCTCTCAGTAAGGTGGCTGGGGACCTGCGATGTGCAGGAAAGAGATATATTCTTCACTTTATTCTTGAGGCTGAATATAAAGACGTCGTCATTCTCTAAACATTATTAGCAAGTTACTGAAGGAATCAAACATAGTTATAGAACCAGATGGCAATTTATGTAAAATAAATACAAAGCTTTAAAAATGTACAGATAAAACAGTTACTAGCTCAGAGCAATGTAACAGTGAAAAGGAAGCTCCTGAGCCTAGTGGGTTTAAGACTGTGTTTCCTGAACCTAGGGGCTTCAGGATCACTGGGTTGGCAGAGGAGGGACAGAAGGAAGAGAAAAGGGAAATATTTTGATGAATAGGATTTCAGTTAGATTAGAGCAGTACTTAGGGATTCATTTCGATAAACACAAATGAAGGGGGATTTTAAAACATGCCACTAGATCATTGTTAATATCCCTTCAAGGATTCCATAAATCCGTAGAGATGGATAACAGTGTTTGGAAAGTATGAAGAAGAAAACTTTTAATTCAGGTCTGGATTTATGATATGAAATTTTGCTCCTATGCCTTCTTTATTGGGGTGTGTGTGTTAGTTTTATTGTGACTATAGATGCCGGTGCAACTAAAATACCCTAATTACTGCTGATTTTTAGAAGTAATGTTAATTTATTTTTCAGTTGTCACTGGGGTGGAATTGAAGAAATTATGGGTAATTAGCCAATCATCCATATAATTGGCTATATTGGAAATAATATTGTATGCTTTAATTATAGAAGGTTTAAGCAAATATGTTAGTGAGAATACGAATTTATAAATAGCTGCTGAAAATGTAAGTATGAAAGAATACAAACTCATGCAATCTACATGCAACTACTTTATGCAGCTTTGTGAACAATTATTGTTAGCTAAGATCAGGTATCCGATTGTTAAGTCCTGACAGGCTGAATTATGTATGCTGTAGGATATGTCTTGTTTCATCTCAATCTTCCTTTCCAAATTTCTGATAGCTGCTTTCACAAATAGGGATTCCCCTGTTCCCAAGCCAATGACTACACTACTAACTTCCTGCATTCCTCCTTTTTATTTTTTATCACCATGCTAGGCATGGCTGTGCCTAACAGGCTCTGAGTTTTCTGCTGACTCCATGAGACACTTTCATTGTAAATTTGACCCTAAATGATTTTTGGCAAAGGTGAGACCCTGATGCCACTCTAGCTCTGAATCTTAGAGGCAGTTGAGAATTTTGCTCACTGAATTTGTTTTTGTTCATAGATTGTCTACTCATTATTTTATTCCTTTGTTTACTTATTCAATAAACATTTGCTTGGTGTCCACTGTGCACCTATCATGTGCTCTAGTCCCTTCCCTCAAGGAGTTTATATTATTTGTGTGTATTGTAAAATGCAGTGTGTGCAGGTATGATGTGTGTAGGTGTGTGTGTGTTGGTGATTCTGTTTGTGTGGGTAAGAGTACAGTGCTCAGACACACACAGCACATTGCAGTTGAATGTGATCTATTACAGAATTATAGGAAAATGGTGCTGGGGCAGCATTAAGGAGTGGGCATAGACCTATGTTTAGAAGAAACTCAGAAAGTACATAGGGAGGACTTCATGGAAGAAGCAAAGATTGAGGAGAACTCAGGCTGACACACAGGGTAGCCTGGGCTGGAAAGTGGGTGGAGAAGCATGAATGTATGTTACCTTTGAAGAGCTGGAAGCCGTTCAGCACAACTTGGAGACACGAGTCACTCCTTCCTGGAGAGGTTATTGGGTGGAAAGATGAGCATGAGATAGACAAATCAACTTTAAAAATGTTCTCTTTACTGGCAAATGGTGATTGCTTATGCACTATATGTCAAGCACCACGCTAAGCGTTCAGGTCCCTTGTCAGAACAACACAGTGCCCACCCTCTAGTGGTAGATTTCAAATCTCCTCGTACACGATACAAATATTAGGAATTTATCATTTCGGCCACGGGAACTACTGAAGAATTTTTAACAGCTGTATGATTTAATCAGGATTACCTTTTAATAATATAGAGGGGGCCTACTCTAGCAGCATGGGAAAGGAAATGGGAGAAACATGTCTAGAACCAGAAGATCATTTTCAGAATGTTCTTCCAAGTTCTTGTTGAGAAATAAAGAAGTAATGGCAGCAATGCTCACGGGAAGAGGGGACTAAGAGGCCTAAGAGGTTGGACTGACAAGACTTGGTTGAAGTGGAACCTTCCATAATTCATATCTTTGTACATGTGTATAACACTGATCTCTCTAGCAATCATTTTGGGATGATTTGGGTAGGGAGTGCATCTGGGCAACAAATCTATTAATTAATTATTTAACTCAACAAATATTTATGGAGCATTAAATATGTTTCAAGAACTTCGGAAAGCTGAGGCAGGAGAATCGCTAGAACCTGGGAGGTGGAGGTTACACGGAGCTGAGATCACACCACTGCACTCTAGCCTGGACAACAGAGTGAGACTTCAAAAAAAAGAAAAGAAAGAAAGAAAGAAGGAAAGGAAGAAAGGAAGGAAGGAAGGAAGGAAGGAAGGAAGGAAATGCTCTAAACTCTGGAGTTACAGCAATGAAAATAAAAATGGCCTACTTTCCTTACAGCAGGAATATAAACAAGTGAAGACAGTGTCAGTGGGTAAGTGCCATTACACCAAACAAAGAGGGGCAAATGCCACAGCAAGTGCCAAGGGCTGGAGGAACAGCTATGATATACCAGGTGGCCAGCGAGGAAAGGCCATTTAGTAAGACAATATTTGATCATCTACTTGGAAAAAAATTGGAATCACTACACAGGGAGCAGAGGAAGGTGGAAAACCAAGTGATAAGGACTCAAGATGAGCATGGAGGCCAGAAAGGATACCGTGGGGCTGGCAGGAGTGAGAGAAAAGGCTGGTGGAGGAGAGGTGTTCAGAGAGTAGCAGGGCCTGTATCCACTATTGGGAAGACTCAGGAAGTCTTCCTGAGTGCATGAGTCAGCCTTGGGGGATTCTGAACTGAGCAGTGACATCATCTGGCATTTCAAAGGGACCCCTGTGGCTGCTGTGTAGAGAAGAGACGGTGGGTGGGCAAGAAGAGAGGGAAGCACTCAATGGAGCTGATGTTGCTGTTTTCCAGCTGACAGGTTATGAGGGTTTTGACCCAGAAGGGCAAGGTGGCCCTGAAGATTCCCATCATGAATATTTTAAAGCAGGACCAACATAATTTTCTGAAGGATTGGATATAGAATATTAGCAAGGAATCAAAGAAAAACATCAAAGTTTTGGCCCTGATTGTTCAGGTCAGAGAGGAAGGAGTTGCCATTTACTAACATTAGGAAGATATGAGAGTCTTGGTGTTAATACTGGGGAATTTTGTTGCAGTCATTGGTATGTTCAAATACAGGAAGCTGGGGTGGCTTGGGGGGTAGTAAGTAGGACTCTGGTGGTTGGTAACGTGCAGTCTGCGAATATATGGAAGGGGATACCCAGTCTGGGTGGAAGCATTAGCATTAGACCAAAACTTGCACCTGTTCCTCTGAAGAAGTGGAACTGAGCAAAAAACAGCAGAGCTGCAAGTCAAACTAGAGTGTGACTGAAAAAGTTCATATGATACCATCCATATTTTCTTGAAGTCCTAAGCAAAATTATCCTTTCATGTTAGAGACTAGAATACATTAAAATGCTTGAGAACTAATGAAACTTTCAAATAAAAGAGAAAAACAGAAGAAAGCAGGACTTGGAGCTTGTCAGAGGCCCTGAGGGAATGTGGGGCTGGATAGATATCCTGCCTGATGGAAGGCCCTGCGGTCATAGACACAGCCATGAGCTGAGGCACCACAGAAAGGAGTAAGAAAACAAATGCAGCTGGTGGTGCTCTTGGAACACTCCTCTGGTGTTCCTGTGGTGCTCCCGTGGTGCTCCTGTGGTACTCCTGTGGCGCTCCCATGGTCCTCTTGCGGTGCTCCTATGGGCCAACAGCTACCGCAGGTCAAAGCTGGAGACTGGGACAGGTGAGCAGCGGAATGGACTAATTCTGAGGTTTCTGGTGCTCCAGCTTTGGAGTGGCAGGAGTGGGGCTGACAGACGAGGAAAGGGAGGGGTTCCAAGTCGAGTGAGGGGAGCACCCGTATCCAAGAGCAGGAGGCTGGAGGAGGAGGTTGCAGAGAGACTGCAAGAGCTGCGGGTTCACCATGGACACCCTCCTGTGTTCTGGCCTGATCTGCCTGGGGTTCTATTATGAAGTCTTCACAGTTCCTTCCCTCCCCACCCCTCCACTGCCCTACTCCCCTCCCCTTCCCTTTTCTCACCTCCTTTTCCTTCCTTCCTTCCTTCCTTCCTTCCTTCCTTCCTTCCTTCCTTCCTTCCTTCCTTCCTTCCTTCCTTCCTTCCTTCCTTCCTTCCTTCCTTCCTTCTTTCCTTCCTTCCTTCTCTTTCTCTCTTGGTTAATTAAACAGAATATGTTTCTGCAATTCGTGATTTAGTTTTCTGACTAGCGAACTGTTGAAATGTTTTAGAAATATACTTTATTTTTTAGAATGGTTCACGGCAAAATTGAGAAGAAGATAAAGAGTTCCCATGTACCCTGTCCCCACACGTAGATAGCCCTGCCACTATCAACATCACCCAGCAGAGTGGCATGTTTGTTACAACTGATAAACCTATTGACACCTTATTGTCACCCAAAGTCTGTAGTTTACATGAGGGTTACTCTTGATGTTGTACATTGTATGGGTTTGGAAAAATGTATAATGACACATATCTATCACTATGGTATCATACAGAGTAGTTTCACTTCCCTAAAAATTCTCTGTGCTCTAGCTATTCATCTTAAAAAATTTTTAGGGCTTGATGTTCTTCTCAGATAAAATATCAAATTAGAGGAAAATCTGAGGCCCCTTTGTGGTGTGGCCTCTGCTTCCCTCTTGATAGAAGGACCTGTGGTCATAGAGACAGCCCTGAGCTGGGGACACGATGGGCTGCCTGCTCCCCTCCTCTCCCCAGCGGGCTCCAAGAATCCTGAGGACTTTCAGAAGCACAAAGGCATCTTAATCTTCTCACACTCTGGCCACTGAAAACGCTGAGGCCAAACCTCTACAAGCCATCTGATCTTGCTTAGGAGATGAAAAGTGCTATTTTCTTCTTGTTGGACTCAAAAGGTTTACTGCAGAGGGACTATGGGAATAGAATTTCTTTATTGTTTAGAAAAAGAATACGAATATTGACTTGGGAAAATTAGATTTTTTTTTTACTCTCATTCAAATTATCATGGGAAAGGGAAAATTACCATTTTATTTTATTTTATTTTATTCTTTCAGTAGTTTTTGGAGAACAGGTGGCATTTAGTTACATACGTATGTTATTTAGTGGTGATTTCTGAGATTTGACACTCATCTCCCAAGCAGTGTACACTTATCTCATGTGTAGCCTTTTATCCCTCACCCCCCTCCCGACTTTCCCCCAGCATCCCCAAAGTCCACTACATCATTCTTATGCCTTTGCATCCTAATAACTTAGCTTCCACTTATAAATGAGAACAAATTATATTTGGTTTTTTATTCCGGAGTTACTTCACTTAGAATAATCATCTGCAACTCCATCCATGTTGCTGGGAATGCCATTATTTCATTCCTTTTTATGACTGAATACTATTTCATGCTGTATACATACCACATTTTCTTTATCCACACATTGGTTGATGGGCATTTAGGCTGGTTCCATAGTTTTGCAATTGTGAATTGTGTTGCTATAAACATCCATATGCAAGTGTCTTTTAAATATAATGGCTTCTTTTCCCTTGGGTAGGCACCCAGTAGTTGGATTGCTGGATAGAATGGTGATTCTACTGTTAGTTCTTTAAATAATTTCCACACTGTTTTCTATAGTGTTTTGTACTCATTTACATTCCCACTGGCAGTGTAAAAGTGTTTCCTTTTCACCACATCCACACTAACATCTGTTATTTATTTTTAAATTATGGACATTCTTACAGGAGTAAGGTGGTATCTCATTTTGGTTTTGATTTGCATTTCCCTGATAATTAGTGATGTTCAGCACTTTTCATATGTTTTTTGGCCATTTGTATATCTTCTCTGAGAATTTTCTGTTCATGTATTTTGCCCACTTTTTGATGGGATATTTTTTTTTTCTTGCTTATTTGTTTGAGTTCTTTATAGATTCTGGATATTAGTCCTTTGTCAGATGCATAGATTGTGAAGATTTTCTCCCATTCTGTGAGTTGTTTACTCTGCTGATTATTTCTTTTGCTGTGCAGAAACTTGTTAGTTTAGTTAAGTCCCCATCTATTTATCTTTGTTTTTGTTGCATTTGCTTTTGAGTTCTTGGTCATGAATTCTTCTCCTAAGCCAATGTCTAGAAGAGTTTTTTTGATGTTATATTCTAGAATTTTTATAGTTTCAGATCTTAGAGTTAAATCTTTTATCCACCTTGAGTTGATTTTTGTGTAAGGTGAGAGATGAGGATTGTTTCATTCTTCTACATGGGGCTAGCCAATTATACCAGAACCATTTGTTGATTAGGGCATCCTTTCTCCACTTTGTGTTTTTGTTTGCTTGTCGAAGATCAGTTGGCTGTAAGTATTTGGCTTTATTTCTGGGTTCTTTATTCTGTTCCATTGGTCTACATGCCATTTTTATACCAGTATCATGCTGTTTTGATAACTATAACCTTGTAGTATAGTTGGAAGTCAGTTAATGTGATGCCTTCAGTTTTGTTCTTCTTACTTTGTCTTGCTTTGGCTATGCAGGCTCTTTTTTGGTTCCCTATGAATTTTAGGATTGCTTTTTCTAGTTCTGTGAAGAATGATGATGGCATTTTTATGGGAATTGCATTTAATGTATAGATTGATTTCAGTATTATGGTCATTTTCACAATATTGATTCTACCAATTTTAGAAGCATAGGATGTGTTTCCATTTGTTTATGTCATCTCCTGATTTCTTTCAGCAGTGTTTTGTAGTTTTTCTTGTAGAAATCTTTCACATCCTTGGTTAGGTATATTTCTAAGTATTTTATTTTTTGCAACTGTTGTAAAAGAGATTGTGTTCTTCATTTGTTTCTTTGCTTGGTTATTGTTGGTGTATACCAGTGCTACTGATATGTGTACATTGATTTTGTATCCTGATAATTTACTGAATTCATTTTTCAGATCTAGGAGCTTTTTGGATGAGTCCTTAGGGTTTTCTAGGTATATAATCATATCATTGGTGAACAGGAACAGTGTGACTTTCTCTTTACTGATTTGGATGCCCTTTACTTATTTCTCTTGTTGATTGCTCTGGCTAGGACTTGCAGTGTTATGTTCAAGTGATAAAAGTGGGCATCCTTGTTTTGTTCCAGTTCTCAGGGGGAGTGCTTTCAAGTTTACCCTGCTCAGTATTATGTTGGCTATGGGTTTCTCATAGATGGCTATTATTAACTTGAGGTATATCTTTTCTATGCCAACTTTGGTGAAGGTTTTTATCATAAAGTGATGCTGGATTTTGTCAAATGCTTTTTCTGCATCTATTCAGATGATCATATGATTTTTGTTTTTAATGTGATGTATTACATTAAAAGATATACATCACATATACATCACATCTGTTTATGTGATGTACATCACATAACAGATATACATCACATCTGTTTATGTGATGTATTACATTTACTGACTTGTGTATGTTGAACCATCCCTGCATCCCTGTATCCCACTTGATCATGATGTATTATCTTTTTGAAATGCTGTTGGATTTGGTTAGCTAGTATTTCACTGAGGATTTTTGCATCTATGTTCATCAGGGATATTGGTCAGTAGTTTTTTGTTTTGTTTTTTTTGTTTGTTTGTTTTGTCCTTTCCTGGTTTTTGTACTAGGGCAATACTGGCTTCATAGAATAACTTAGGGAGGATTTTCTCTTTCAGTATATTTTGGAATATTTTTAGCAGTATTGGTACCAATTCTTCTTTGAATGTCTGATAGAATTCAACTGTGAAATCATCTGGCCCTGGATGATTTTTTTGGCAATTTTTAAAATTACTGTTTCAATTTCATTACTTATTATTGGTTTGATAATTGGTGTTCCTGAGGATAAGATAAATTTAAAAGTTTGGAAAATGTATTTGAGAGAGTTCTTGAGGAACCCTTCCCTGGCCTTGCTAGAGATCTAGACATCCAAATAAAAGAAGTTCAAAGAACACATGGGAAATTTATCACAAAAACATCATCACCCAGGCACATAGTTAACAGGTTATCTAAGGTCAAGATGAAAGAAAGAATATTAACAGCTGTGAGGCAAAAGCATCAGGTAACCTATAATGGAGGAGCTATCAGATTAGTTGATTTCTTGGCAGAAACTTTATAAGCCAGAAGGGATTTGGGTTCTATCTTTTGCTTCCCCAAACAAAATTATCGATAGTTAAGAAATTTGTATCCAGCAAAACTAAGCTTCAAAATGAAGGAGAGTTAGTCTTTTTCAGAAAAGCAAATGCCAAATTTGTCATTACCAAGCTAGCACTATAGGAAATGCTAAAATGAGTTCTAAATCTTGAAACAAAACCTCAAAATACACCAAAACAGAATCTCCTTAAAGCCTAAATCTCATAGGGCCTATAAAACAATAACACAATGAAAAAAACAAGTTATTTAGGCAAGAACTAGCAGGATGCATAGAATAGTACCTCACATATCAATACTAACACTGAATGTAAATGGCCTAAATGCTCCACTTATAAGATATAGAATGGCAGAATGGATAAAAATCCACCAACTAAGTATCTTCTGTCTCTGAGAGACTCACCTAACACATAAGGACTCATGTAAACTTAAGGTAAAGGGATGGAAAATGATATTTTATTCAAATGGAAACCAAAAATAAACAGGAGTGTAGCTATTCTTACATCAGACAAAGCAAGTTATAAAGCAAAACAGTAGAAAAAGACAGAAGGATGAAGGATCCGTCCAACAGGAAAATATCACAATCCTAAATATATATGCCTTTAACATTGGAACTCCAAAATTTATAAACAATTACTATCAGACCTAAGAAATGAGAGAGAAGACAACACAACAATAATACGGGACTTCAATACACCACAGACAGTACTAGACAAGTCATCAAGACAGAAAGTCAACAAAGAAATAATGGACTTAAACTTTACCCTAGAACAAATGGACTTTATAGATATTTACAGAACATTCTACTCAACAACTGAAGAATATACATTCTTTTTGTCAGTACATGGAACATTCTCCAAGATAGACTATATGATAGGCCACAAAACAAGTCTCAATAAATTTACGAGAACCGAAATTATAACAAATATCCTCTCAGACCACAGTAGAGTAAAACTGGAAATTAACTACAAAAGGAACCTTCAAAACTATACAGATATATGGAACTTAAATAATCTGCTCTTGACTGATCTTTGGGTCCACAATGAAATCAAATAATTTAAAAATTACTTGAACCGAACAATAACTGTGACATAACTTATCAAAACCTGTGGGATACAGCAAAAGTGGTGATAAGAGGAAAGTTCATAGCATTAAACACCTACATGAAAAGGTCTGAAAGAGCACAAATAGACAATCTAATGTCACACCCTAAAGAACTGGAGAAACACGAATAATCCAAACCCCAACCCAGCAGAAGAAAAGAAAGAACCAACATCAGAGCAGAACTAAATGAAATTGAAACAAACAAACAAAAAATACAAAAGAAATAAGAAGCTGGTTCTTCAAAAAGAAAAAACAGAATTGATAGATCATTAGTGAGAATAACCAAGAAAATATGAGAGAAAATTAAAATAAGCTCAATTAAAAACAAAAGAGGAGACATTACAACCGATATCACATAAATACAAAAGATCATTCAAGGTTACCATGGGGATCTTTATGCACACAAACTAGAAAATCTAGAGGAGATGGATAAATTCCTGGAAATGAAAATAGTCATTTTCAAGGGATGGGGTAGACTATAAATCTACCAAACTAATGTGGAAATAAGTTTCTACTGTAATTACAGTCATGCTTTTTGCAGTGAGTATCTGGACTATAAATGTTAAAGTGATGTTGATAGAGAGAAAATATGACTATGTTTAAAATTTTGGCTTGAACATAGCTACTCAGTGCTTAAACTTGTGGTGCTTATCATCTGCCACTTATAATTTCCCACTAGGTCTAACATCAATTAAATAAGATGCTGGTCTTCATCTGTTCGGTTATTACTGGGAAAGGACTTGACCGACTTGCTTGTTTTTCCAAAGCAGCTTCTCATCACATTTTAACTGTCTTTGTGTAAGATGGTGGACAATTTTCAATTGCCACTAGTTTCCTATGTTCTGCTGTTAGCCAAGCAATTAGAAAGATTAAGAATTAAAACAAACAAAATAAAAAACCTAATTTGCCTATAGAGCTCTTCATATTTTATCCTGGGGAAATTATAATTCCAGAGGCCATAGGGGAGCTGGGGACCAAAGAGCTTCTGAGTCCTCCAATTCTCCTAGAGCTGCCCTCTCAGGGGCTGAGCCTGAACCCCATTGTCTGGGTAGCCACTTCCAGCAGAATAGAGTCCATCTGTGTGGTGTGACAAGGTCAGAGAAATGCTGAGGAGCCTGTGTGTGTGGCTGCATGCATGTGTGCGTGTGTGTATGTGTAGGGGGGATGGTGGGGTACAGAGAAGACAGTTTGAGATTTGGTGAGCAGATGTGAATGTAAAAGATTGAAGTAGAGAAAGCACACTGATGAGAAATGTTGGGTGTGATAAATTGAAATTCATACAATGTTACTAAAAATTACATAAAATATAAATATAAGTTTCAAGTTATTTTGAGATGCTGGACTGATCTTCTTTGAATGTAAATTTGTGAAGAGACCAAACCCTGAGGAATATAGAGATTAATCTGGGTGACAAGCATAATAAAACTTTTTGTTTCTCCTTTCCAGGTCCCTTAAATAGTTACTAGTTGTTTTTACTTTATCTATTGATAGTCTCATTCATTCTCATGGTTTTAACCAGTTCCAATATGCTCATAGTTTTTTCTCCCATTTTCTTTCTCTTCCTAATTTATCCATTGAATTTAAAATGTATACATTTAAATCCTGCTGGACATGTTGACAATGATTCTTTTCTTGGCCAAACTTTATCCAGGCTCATGAATCTCTTCCTAGGCCCATTTATAAACTTTGTAAAATCCAGTTTTAGCAAAGAACCTGCTAAGTCATTTTAGCCAGGATCCCCAATTCTCGATATCTGATCACCCACAATGAAATTTGATTGAGTTCTTCATCCCCACGGTTGCCAGGTGGTATCTGGTCACCCTGCCTGCCTTCAGTGAGAATCCTGTGAGGTTGCTTTAACCAGTATCCCCTTTGTCCCTGACTTCCCTCTTAGTAATGTTCCCTCCATTGATCACCACCGTGCTCCTTGGCTATCAATCCCCACTTGCACAGGCTGTATTCGGGATGGAGCCCGGTCTGTCTTCCCACTGCAAAACCTGGTTGCAGTGGCCCCTGTGTATATCATAATGTCCTGAGTAAAGTCAACCTCACTGTGCTTTAACAAGGGTCATTGAATAATTTTCTTTAACAGTGTTTGCTTTCACACACCTCAGTTACACCTTACTCACAGCTGGCAGGCACTCATCCATTCTCTTCTGGAACTGCTCTTCCTCCCAAGGCCTGACTCCAACTCCCAGACAAATGGTATCACCATCCATACACCTGACTGAACCACAATTCGGGATCTCAACTGGACTCCTCTTTCCCCACCAATGCCCTATCCATCTCCAAGCCTTGCTATTTTACCCACTGCATGTTCCATCCCTGCTCATAATCGCTATTATTTGTGGCCTGCGTCTCTCTCTTGCTCTTGTTTGTGTCCTTTTCAAATCTCTAATGCTTAGCAGTTGTGAGGCCTTGGACATGAGATAATCCTTCTGTCCCTTGTTGTTTTGTCTAATCTATAAAAAACGTACAGGGTGATAACCACTCACTGTAGCTTTCCTTGAAAGTCATGGTTTGTACCTGTTATCTCAACCTAATAATTAAATAGTGCTCCCCTTTGACTCCCAGATGCATAATACATTAAGTTGTCACACCAAACATGGGAGAAATCATAACCACTTCATAGGATTAATGTGCTGATTTAGCAAAGTCAAGTAAAGTACTTGGGACTGCATGTGGCATACAGTAAGCACTACAAATGTCATGTACTAGGAACAGAAGAAATCTTTACCATTTCAGCCTTTCTTGCAAGGATTTTTTCCCATCTCATGTTCTAACTTTTGCCCTTTCCTTGTGCACATCACACTGTTACCTTCATTCTTTGTCTTTTCCTAAGGGTTTTCTTCATCTCGCATTTGCCCCATATCCTCCTCCATCGCCATCCCTTCCCTCCACTCTCTGGCTAATATTAGTCATCCTTAAACCAGTAATCTTCCTCTCTAGGATACCAGGCATACTCTTTTTGTGCTTCCCCTTAGTGCACATCTTTTTATTGATATTACTGTGTTTCCTTTGTATCTGTACAGTTGATGTCATCTCCTCAAAGAGAGCAATTGCACCTTGTTTACTGTTGAATCCCCAATGCCAAGCAAAATGCTGAGTACATGGAAAGTACTCCAGACATATTTGTTGAATTGAGCTCTCCGCAGTTTGTCTTTGGTGCAAAGAAAGCAATTAGAGTCCCCTGTGGTTACACGAGCACCGCTTCATCTTCCTCTGACCAGAGGCTTCCCTGGAAACTCTTATTTTTGCTTTCTTCTAACTTTCCTTTTCTATTGCAAAATGTCTAATGTATTTTCAAAGTCTTGGTTTCTTTTCTAAACACTGCAGGCATCTGACAATTTTAGACTCTCATGTTTGCAAGAGCCATCTAAAAAGGGATGAATTGTTTCTTTTTTATCATTTCAAAACACATTAAAACACAATTTGCGAAAGAAACGTAGAGTAGTTTTTTTTTTCCAAAAAGTTAATAGGAATGAAATTTTGCTTTTTGCTGAAATTACATGAAATCACAGGATGTCTTAAGGGGAGGGCTGGGAAGCAAGTAGCTAGGATGACTTTTGCTTGTTTTACTTTACATAGCAAGAGTGAACAAAATCACTCATCTTTAATTTTTTCTCTAACATAATATGCTCTGAATGTTCTCATCCTACTAATCCAGTAGGAAACTCTGTCTCCTAAGCTAATTTGGATTGCTCTCTTCTCCGTGCTCACTCCTCTGTGGTTATCTGAAGCCCACAGGGACATCACTGTCCATATCCAGGAATGTTGGTCTCAGGATGGTTATCACTGACCTTAGACTCTTGAAGTTGGTAGTATCACTGCTCCTGGGCCTACTTAGGGCAGAAGGACCTTTTTTAGACCAGAGCCCAGAGCCCAGAGCCCACAGCTGTGCATTCCTAAATTAATTACACAACAATTCCCTTCTGAGGCCTTTGCATCTACTCATGCATTCAAAAGTGTGGGGCAGATCAACTCCATGTTGAAACATTTTGGACATCTGTCACCTTTCCAGTATTCGGAGAAACTTCCTCAAAATCTACATGTCCCTTCTCTCTCTTTGAGACTCTAGTTCTGAATGTTTTACCTCTAGGATAATTCAGTTCTTTCTGAAAATAAAAGTATTTCACTATGATGAAGGTTATAGACAGGAAGTTCCAGAGGTCTAGAGCTCAAAAGTCTGCTATCCTCAAATCCTTCCTTACACTCCAGAAGCACGGGGGAGCGGAGCAAGGAGGGCAAAATATTCATTCTTTCTGATATTTCTACATTAGTAGGAATTAGTATCAATATTTTACTGAGACACTGATTATCCTGCCACATGACAATTTATTGTATACTTACCATGTTTCAGAAGTTTCCTTAAGTACTTTACATGTTCCTTATCTTGGTGCATTCTGTGTTGCTATGAAGGAATACCTGAGGCTGTATAGTTCACTAAAAAATGAAGTTTATTTAGGTCACACCTCTGCAGGCTGTACGAGAAGCATGTCACTGACATCTGTTCAGCTTCTGGTGAGGGCATTTGTGCGGAGACAAAACATGGCAGAGAAGGTCAAGGGGAAGTGGGCACATAGGAAGAGGAGCCAAACCCACAGCATCCTAGTTTTATAAGAACCCACTTCCACAGAACTAATGAATTCCCTTGAGAACCAACCCAGTCTCACAAAAGTAAGAACTCACTCACTACCATGACAGCAGCACAGAGCTTCTCATCAGGGATCCGCTCCTGTGAATCAAACACTTCCAGCTCAGCCCTGCCTCCCAACACTGCCACACTGAAGACTTAATTTCATCATGAGATTTAGTGGGGACAAACAACCACATCCAAGCCATAGCTTACCTCATGTAAGACCCATAATGAATTTACAAGGATGCTTATTTTGTTGGTGAATAAACCAAAATTTCGAGAGGTAAAATTGTGCAAGATATCACAGGTAGTTGTTATTGGTTAATCTAGGATACAAATTGTGACTTTAAATTTGGAATCTCATAAACTTAAATACTCTGCTAGCTAGAAGTCTGGTGAACCTGAAAATAATATGCTTTTGCATAGAAATTGGATCTTGAGTGATGGAATATGCTGCTCTATGTATAATCCTAGGCAAAGGCCTTCCCTATTTTAGTGTGAAAGATAATGGATTTTGAGAAGGGGAATTTTTATTTAAGATTTACTGTTTGTATGTTCTCAGTATCTTTCCCAGAACCTTGGGCATTGTAAGTGTTCCGTATTTATATAAATGCATAAAATGTTTTATTGAAGAAACTGATCTCTAATGGTGGTTAAATCATAGAATTTCAAGTTATTTGGATCTCAACAGGAAAAGGGGTTTAGTGGAAAGAGCGTAAGTTTTAAATTACTTCTCTTGAATACTGGCTCAGCCACTAGGTAATCAAGTCTGGGTTATTTTGTAGCTCTGAATTAGATTTCCAGCTCTGTAGAATGGAATTAATGACTCTTGTCTATGAAGGGTGTTATGAGGATTAAATCCTTAGTCTATGTGAGTCCTTAAAACACAGCAAGCATCCAGGGAGTTTCTTTCCTCTTTTATCCTCCCACTGGCACAGGCAATCATGCCTGGCCACTCATAATCACACAGATTCACAGAATAATATGGGCCTTCATGTATTTTTTAAGTATGGGCTGCATCTTCTGGCAACACACCATCACTGTGTGAATTCTATCTGCCCTCGTCTGCTCCCCAGTCATTGATGATGGAAGGCAGTTTGTTTAGATTCTGGGAGAAACACTAAAAAACTCAATAGTCAGAGATGCTGGTCCCCAGTGACATGCAGCCTGATAGCCAAAGAAAGGTCATTTATTTCAATATCTAAAGTATATGAGAGGAAAGGAAGGAGTTAATATGAGTTGCATATAAAGGGCTGGAACATTTCATGGCAGGGAAGGAAGAAAGTCCCAGTTGAGAGTTCACTAATGGTTTTGTGGGAAAGAGGGAAAGAAGACCTTCACGCTGGCCTTGAAGGGTGAGTTTGATTAGTGGAGGTCAGAAAAAGAAAACTATAAAAAAAAAAAAAAAAAACTACAAAGAAAAAATGTATTTGTTATTACTAAACTAAAATCTCTATGAAAATCAACTTTAAAGACCAAATAGTTATCAGCAATTAATCTTCATAGTGAAATGCCTCACATTATCCAGTTCACATGGAATACTTTTACAGTAACCACAGATTCTGCTTAAAGTGGATTCATTGGGAATGAGATCTGAACTCTTCCCCCTTCCTCCCAAACTAGTTCCATGCTCCTGAAAACATTATCTGTAAAATATAAATATAATTGATGGTATACTCCAATGGAAGTAAAAAGAATCAAACTCAATTTCCTTAAAAGCCAATTTCCAAGGCACATTCTCTAGAAGCAGTACCCACTGGAGGGACTTGGCTGAAACGAGTGAGGCAGAACGGAAAAGAACAATGGCTCAAGCAGGGATGTGTTATTACAAAAGTTCAGCTATGTCTAATCCAGGTGTTGGGGTTTTGGGAGTGGTAGAGGCCACATACTATAATGCACAAATTCCACCTTGCAGAAAGCTGATCTGACTTTGTATTGTGGTATCAATTAATTAGTTGTGGATGCTCCAGGGTGTGTGTGAACGGAGGGCTTTGATGCTGGTGTAAACTCCCAGGCATGTGGGGTCAGGGGGCTCCTCTCTGCAATGGGCAATTCGCCAATGAAAGTTGTGCAGGTGAAAGCCATGATCTGCAGCATTTGCAGCAGCTGGGTGAGGGTGCCCTGAGGAACAGAGAAAAATCTGGGTAGAACACTAACATCTGTTGTATTCTTCTTTTTGAATCTGTCAAATCCACTTGATTATCATATAAATTCTCTCTATCCAAGTATAGCATTCCCAGGATTCTCTGAGAACTTACTAGAGGAAGGTTAGTGGGACAAACTAAAGTCTCTCCAAAGCTACAGTGCGTTGCAAGACTACAACTAGTATTCAACACCTCTCTCCCTTCTCTATCACCCTTTGTAGATTTGGCTCCATCTCAGCTAACACTTCTCTGGTGCAGGTTAGTTTTCTTTTGTAAGGGGTGGGAGCCTCTGATTTGCATGCACGTATCAGCCTGTGGCTGCTGTACTTGCCCAGTGACAGTGACAGTTGGGCCTGGGAGCACCAAGAGATGCCATCATGGAACACAATAGTGGGAAACATATTACCTTTCCTGCCTTTATTACAAATCCTCCCCACTCTCCCTGTGGAAGGAAGTACATGAAATGTGCTTGTCACCAAATGGTCAGCTGGTCTCCAAGAAGAATGGTACTATTTGGGGAAGTGACACCTGTTCTTTTTTGCTGACATGTCAAAATTCAGTGAGGGCAGTGGCTACACAATCCTTGATGAGAGGGAACTCCGGCTATTGTGCCCAGCACAGCCTGCACCTCTGCCACCACAGCAGTTGTATTCATGAGCCCATTTGTAAGCATAGGAGTATCAAAGGACAAAGGAAAGATGACGTCAGTCAAGCAATCCATCCTGCCTATGTGGTTGCTCAGTGACTGCTCTGCAGTGGATGCTCTCTGGTAGGAATTAACATAGAATAAAAACATTTTCACACTTTTTGTCAACTTGTAGGTCTATTTATATAATCTTTCCTAATCAAGCATCATTCACTACTGCCCATTGGGACATATATATCTCTACCTTGGATTATTTCTGCTTCCACACAAAGCAGATGACATGGTGCAAGGCTCAAGCCCCTAGCCCTTAGAGCATTTCCCTCATGACAGCCTCTTAGGAAACTTTTGAGTAGGGTCAGGGCACAGCAGCAGTTCTGGCTTCCACAAACTTGCTGAGCCGACCCATTTGTAAACCAGGCTTGGGCATCTGCCTCCTTTTTCAGCTGGTTGTGGGGAACCCGCCACGAGGCTACAGGTGTGAACTGAGAGAGAGCCATCAAGGCAACACTGGCCAACGACATGGAGGCCTTAGCCACCTGTTCCTGAAGCCTAGGTCTTCCCTTTGCACTATGTAAGCCCACTGTCAATGTTTCACTCCTACCTTAAAGCTGATGGATGCTGCAAGGCCTGACAACAGAAGCCATTGTATGCAACCGTGCAGATCTAATGGTGAGCAGTGACAGCCTCATGGACACTTTGGTGTGCTGTATCCAGATGCTCTGGTTCTCAGGGCCTAGTAGCATGCCAGGAGCTGCTTTTAAAATGGTATTTGTACTTTGCTGCAGGCAGCGTGGTCTTACTCTGAGAAGCTAGGGCCTGTACTGTGCCTCTCTTACTGACTCTTGCTGGAGGCACCACATGGTGTCTTTTCCCAACACAGAAACATTTAGTACCAGGGGTTCTGCTGGGCCATATGGCCCAATTTGCAGAGATGGCTGTAGAGCAGCCAAGACCTGCTGCTGAGATTTGCTTTAGACTCCACTCAAAACTAGCAGTTATCATATCATCTAAAAAGTGGGTCTGGGAAGTATTCCTAAGTATGGAATATGCTGCCTCTAAAACTCAGAGGCCTACCAGTGGTTGTGATTCTTTCCTAGTGGTTGAGGTACAAGTTGCAATACAATAGAGAATATGGTGGTTGTAAAAATATATCCACAAAATCACTGATGCTCTTTGATAAGCTTAAGATGAAGCTTAATCCCAGCAAGCCAGCCATGTTGTCATGAGGACATGCAGGAAACCTGTGGAAAGGGTGGTGTGGTGAGGAACTGAGGTCTGCAGCAATAGCCATGTGAGTGTGCTTGGAGGTCAATCCTAGCCCAGGCAGGCCCTGAGGTGGCAGAAGCCCCTTATTTGTTACACAGCAACAAGTGACTAATATAGGAAAGAAATGTCTGGGCAGGCCCCAGATCCCAGGATGCAAAAATATTTATCAGTGTGGCCCCTGAGTCTTTGCAGAGTTTCCTTCCCACAGTCTGGGTAACATGAGACTTACCAAGATATCCCAATACTTGTCACATTCCAATGACCATGATGCCGTTAATGCAATGAACCAATGAGATATTTTTAGGAATTTCAGATGATCCAGGAGAGAGCAAGGGAGTTACCACAGACTTTCCATTCTATGCCCATTTCATGTTAGGATACATTGCTTCTGATTCTTTGTGCCTAGGAGTAAGAAAAATAATAATTTCCCAGATCAGTAACTGCATAGCGGGGACATGAGATTAGGTTCGTCTGCTCTAGCAAAGTTACCATATCCTGCATAAGAGTTGGAACTCATTGTGGGAATTTATGGTTACCTTCCCTAATTCCACATGGTAGTATAAACCATATCATATTTGCCATTTTTATGAGAAAATGATAAATAATTCATTAGCATTTGTTATAAGGCATTAAAAAAATACCATACTAACATATTAACTGAGCAACGAAATGAAAGAAAAGGAGTAAGGTAAAATCAAAGGTAATATCACTGATGCTAATTTCTTGCTTTTACATGTTTTAGAGATTAATAACATGTCAAGCATTGTGTATTGCATAGATTATGGAGAGCAAAGTGTAATTGTGTAAGCTTTTTGTTTTAATTGTGTAAACTTCTCTGCTAAAGTACTAAATCATTTTGTTGGGACATCTTGAAAACAATTTTATCCTGCTGGAAAATGTTTATCTTCTTTATGTTCTTTAGGAGGCATTGTAATCTGGGATCTCAGGCTGTACTGAGTGCATTCCAGTGGTTAACAAAGCCAGTGGAGCAAGAGACCGTTGAAGTAATCGCTGTCCTAAAGATACAGTTTAACAGTGGCAAAACAAAAACAAAAATGAAAGATGTACTGCAGTCAGACCACAGCGTATAAAAGACAGCAAAGAGAGTGGCTATTATTTGAATTCCAGAGAATTCGTAGTATAAGAAATAATGAAGACACTTGATACTGATGAAAACCTGTGAGGACAACAAAGAAACCTGAGTATTACTGGTATTATAAATGGAATTTTAGTTAAGTTAACTGATTGGTATCTGACAGGAGATAAATGATAGAATTTTAGTATCAGAGTCTTTATTTTCTTGATTAAGAAACAGATGAAGATGGATTGGGTCCTGTACAGAAACAGCAGGCCTTGTCAGTAGGAAAACAGTATGGCCATCTGGCTTCCTGATGCTGTGCTACCCTCTCTGTTTTCTTACAAGAAGACAGTCTAAAAGAAGGGCAGCAGTCACAGCTAAGGCAGGCCATGCATGGACTTCTCTTTGCCAGTTACCTTAGTAGTCTTCCACTGAGTTAGCTTTCGGTTACCACCTTGAACAAACAATTTGGATAAACAAGCAATATCTCTTTTAGATATAATTTTAAAACAATTTTATTAGATTTAATTGGCATGTGATAAATTGCACTCTTCAAATGCACAAGTGGATAGCTTTTGATGGGTGTACACCTGTGAAACTATCAAGGTATAGTGAATATCAATATTGTTCATTATTCAAGACAATGAATATCCTATTCATCATTCCCAAAAGAATCTCCCATCCTTTGGTAATCCCTCCCTCTGGTGTCTCCCTGACCTCTCCTCATTCCAAGGCAAAGATGTTGCTTTAGGGAAGTTTGCACTTTACAGAACCTTATGTGAAGAATACTGTATATACTATGATTTTTGTATTTCCTCTTTAACTAAATACAGTTATTTTGAGATTAATATATGTGTTTGTCTGTTGAATAAATTAATTCTTGTTGTTGCTGGGTAGAATTCCACTGAATGGATATACAGCGATTTATCTATGATTTCATCTGTTGGGCATTTGAATTGATTCCAGTTTTAGGTAATGACAAATTAGCGGCTACAAATATTTGTCTAGAAGTCTTTGTATGGCTATGCACTTTAATGTCTCTTTTGTAAATACCTAAGAGTAGAATTCCTGAGTCATACAGTAAATGTATGTTTAACATTCCAGTAGAACCTTGTATTGTTTTTCAAAGTGCTTGTACTGTTTTACATTCCCACCAGCATTGTCTGGGTTTCAGTGCATGTTTGCTAACACCTTGTTCAGTGACTATGAGTTTAGACATGGTAGTGGATGTGGAATTCCACTGTGGTTTTAACTTTCCCAGTAACTAATGAATTTGTGCATATTTTCATGGATTTTTTTTGCAATGCATATATCTTTTTTGTGTAGGATCTATTTAAATGTTTGTCCATTTTTACAGTTATGTTTCTTGTTTTCTTGTTGAGTTTGGAGAGTTTATTTTCATATTTTGAATACAAGTTCTTTAAAATTTATGTGACTTCAAAATAATCCTTTCTTGCAGTCTGTGGCTTGTCTTTCATTAGTTTAACATTGTATTTTGAAACCAAGAAATCCACAATTTTAATAACACCAAATTTGTGATATTTAAATTTTAGTTTATTCATGCTTTTGCTATTCTATCTAATTTTTTTTTTATTTTTTTGCCTAACTCAAGATCGCAAAGATTTTTGTCCTTCGATTTTTTTCCAGAAATTTCATAATTTTACATTTAATATCTGGGTATGATCTATTTTATTATCTTTTGTTTTTGTTGCAATGTATAAAATATTTTTCTATATATACTTACAACTGATCATTTGTTAAAAAGATTATCAGTTTTCTACAGATTGGTCTTTGAACTTTTGTCAAAAACAAATTGACCATATTTGTGTGGGTGTACTTTTACACTATTCTGTTTTCTTGATCTAGTTTTCCATTTTGATGCTGATATCACACCTGGATTATTTCATCTGCATGAGTCTTGTCGAAGTCAAATGTTGTTTCTTCATCTTTTGAGATGACCATTGTTTTTAGTGTGATTATATAGTGAATTATATTATTATCAGCCTATTTACTGTCAGCCTTGCATTTTTTTATATTATCCTTTTTTATATTGTTTGATTAGACTTATCAAAATTTTGTTAAGGATTTTTGTTCCCATGTTCATGATGGACATTGGTGTACAGTTTTCTTGTCATGCCCTTGCCTAGATCTTATATAAAAATATTGGTGACCTCATTAAATGAGTAGGTATTTTCCTCCTCTTTAAAATTCTACAAGATTTCATGTAAAAATTATACTATTTCTCAAGTGATGGTAGAATTCCTCAGCAAAATGATATGGGTCTACTGGTTTATTTGTGGGAACTGAAGTTTTGATTTCTGCGATTGATGTAGGGCTATTCAGATTGCTTATTTTTAATGAGCCTTGACGATTGTGTTTTTAAAATAATTTGTCATCTAAGTTGTATAATTTATTGGCATAAAGCCGTTGGCAATTTTTTGTTATCATCTTAATATCTCTAGAATCTGTAGTGATGTCAATTTCATCATTCATAGTATTGATAATTTGTGCCTTTATTAACTTTCTAAAAAACGCAGCTTTTAGATTCATTGTTTTTTCTCTACTTCTTTTTCTGTTTCTTATTGATTTTGATTACCACTACTGTCATTATTATTAGCTTCTGGAATCCATTTGCTCTTTTTTGCTTGTTTGTTTGGGTTTCATTTTGTTTTAAGGTAAAAGCTGATATTATTGACTTGAAACTTTTTTCTTTTCTAATCTTTATGGTGAGGCTGTAAATTTTTCCCTAAGGTCTGTTTTAGCTATATCCCATACAATTTAATATATTAGCCTTTTATTTATATTTATTTAAACATATTTTCTAATTTCCCTTCCAGTTTCTTCTTTGCTCCATGGGTTATTTAGAATTGTGCTATTCAGATTTTGAATATTTGGGGGTATTCAAAAATATTTTTGTTGATAATTTCTAATTTAATTCTGTGGCAATCAGAGAACTTACTTCTGGTGGTTCGAATCCTTTAAATGGTAGTGAGACTTTTTTATGGTCCTGACTTAATTTAAACATATTGAGACTTGTTGGTGGTTCATATTAGGTCTCTCCTGCTAAATGTTCCATGTGCTCTTAAAAATAATAAATATTCTGCCCTTATTGGATGGAGTGGAGTAATCCATAAATGTCAGTTTGTGCACATTGGTTAATGGTGTTGCTTGAGTATTCTATATGGTGCAAGAATGGTTAATGTAGCAGAGCTGAGACTTCCTATCCTTAGAAACTTATTTTTGAAAGGTTTGCCCTTGACTGGCATCTGCGAACTTGGTTGGTAAACATTTCCCTTGACTGATATAAAACTTCTTTGAATGATAAGGGTGGCTCATTGTGCATTGACTGTTTGTGAAAAGAATAGGACTTATCCTGAACATGTAATTTTTTCCTGGGAGTTTGGAATTTCAGTACATCCTAGGCAGAAGGTACCTATATGACCAGCTCCTAATAAAAATGTGGGTACTGAGTATCTAATGAGATTCCCTAAGTGGACATATTGCACACATTTATTGTATTACTAGGGGTAATATACTCTGCATCAACCCTTATAGGAGGGAGAAAGGATAAAGCAGTTTATTTATTTTAATTTCTATTTCTCTAACTTCTTAAGCATATGAAGTGCAATTATAATAACTGTTTCACATTCTCATTTAGAAACTTGTCATGTTATTTCTGGCTCAGCTTCTATTGACTGATTTTTATATCCACTGTGTGTTTTATTTTCCTGCTTCTTAGCATGCCTAATAATATTTGAATTTCACATTAATTTTAGGATCGACTTGTAATTTATGTGAAAAATAAAGGTGGAATTTTGATAGAGATTTCTTTTTCCAGCTTTTGACAAATAAAAATTGTATATATGTAGGCTATTTAAGGTGATGTTTTGATACAGGAACATGTTGTGAAATAATTGCCACAATCTCTTGCCTCACATGATTACCATTTTTGTGTGTGTGGTGAGAACATTTAAGATCTACTCTCTTATAAAACTCCAAGTATAAAATATAGTATTACTGATCAGAGTAGTATTGCTATCTTAACAGCATTAAAACTTTTAACACATGAACATAACATGTTTTTCCATTTATGTAGCTCTTCTTTAATTTCTTTCAACAATGTTTGTAGTTTTCTATTTACAAATGTGCATTACATTGCACGTTTTTGGTTAAATTTATTCTTAATATTTTATTTTATTTTCTATTGTAAGTGTAATAGTTTTCTTAATTTAGTTTTTGGATTGTTCATTGATACTATATAGAAATGCAACTGAGTTTTAAATATTGATCTTGGTGTAAAACAGGTTAACTAATTATTAATATTTTCTGAGATCAGACGAGATCACACATGCTCAGCTTGGTATGACCATGGTGACTAATTACCAATACTAAGGAAGAACTCCCATTGCATGGAGGATAACAAGGATCATTGCTATGCCAATCACCAGGAATAGGATCCAAACACTTCTGTTCACTCCATCCTGGGCTACAGCTTTACTATTTACCTAAGTTCAGTAAGACACAACACTTACATTGTACAAGTTATATGGAACAGTCTTATTACTTACAGATAGGTGGCAAGGGACAACAGAAGCCAAGGATCCACAGTGAGCTGATCAGCCAAGGCTCTGGAGAGCTGCCCAGGGCGGATGGAGTCCTGACTGAACATGCCACACTTGGACTGCAGCTTAGGGATCCCAAAAGGCAACCCACCTTGGGTTAACTCAGGGGACATATGGGTTGCTGGGCTAAAGCATTGAAGGGCATCCTGCTTCCAGGATAAAGAATAAAGCTCAGGCTATCCTGAGCAATTCTTCTCCATTTCAAGATGCTCTCTTCCCTAGGAGGGCAAATAACAAAACCTGGGCCATTTCTGGTCCTCAGGATATTGCATACTCACACGTTTCAATTATTCTGAGAACTACAATCAAGAAGACGGAGGAAGACTAGGTCAGCCAAGGCTATCCAGAAACTGTCCAACACTTGGACCTTGCAGTGTTGCTGAATTTGGTTATTAGCTCCAAGAGATTTTTTTTTTTTTTTTGATGTCTTGGGGTTTTCTTTATAAAGGATAGTATCATCTACAAATACTTCTTGCTTTTCAATTTAGATGATGTTTCCTTTCCTGCCTAATTTATCTGGTTAAAACGTCTGACACACTGTTGAATGGAAGTGGCAAGGGCACATGCTCATGTCTTGTTCCTGATATTGAGAGAAAGCATCCGGATTTTCACCAGGAAGTATGATATTAGCCCTGGTTTTTCTTAGATTCCTTTCATCAGATTGAGTAAGTTTCATTCTATTCCTATATTGTTGAGAGTTTTATCATGAAATAATGTTGGATTTTTCCAAGTATTTTCTCTATTGAGATAATTATGGCTTTTTTCCATTTATTCAGTTAATATTATGTGTTATGTTTATTAATTTTTTTCTATGTTGAACTAAACTTGAATTTCTGAAATAAATCTAATTTGATCATTGTTTCTAATCTTTTAAACATGTTGCTAAATTAATTTAGTTTGCTAGTATTTGTTGGCAGAATTCACCAAAAAGTCATTTCATCTTGGGATTTTCACTGTGAAATAGTTTTAAAATTACTAATTCAATCACTTTTCTGTCATAAGCCTGTTATATTGTCTATTTCTTTTTGGATTAGTTTAGATGGTTTATGTCTTTTTATAAATGTATCTATGTCATTTGCTTATCTAATTTATTACCCTACAATTGTGTATAGTATCTTCATAAAAATTTTATATCTGTAAGGCCAATAGTAATGTTCCTTTTTTCATTCTTGATTTCAGTAATTTGAGTCTGTCTCTGTTTTTTGTCAATTTTACTCAAGATTTGCCATTTTGTTGTTCTTTCTAAAATGTTACTTATTTGGTTTAATTTTCTCTATTGTCTATGATTTATTTCATTTATTTCCACTTTAATATTTATTTTTTCTTTCTTTCTGATTTGTTTTGTGTTGAGTTTGCTCTTCTTTCTGTGGATGGTGAAAGGTTTATTTTAGATCTTTATTGTGCTGTTGTGTAAGTGTTTAAAGCTATAGATTTCTTTCTAAGTACTGCTTTTGATGTTCCCCATAAGTTTTAGTATCTTGTGCCTTTGTTTTCATTAATCTCAAGGTACTTTTTAATTTTCTGTGTGATTTCTTTCTGACCTATTGTTTATTAAGTGTGGTGTTTAATTTTCACATAATTATGACTGTGAAAATTATTCTTTCATTGATTTCTAATTTCTTTACATTGTAGTCAGAGGACAACCTACTCTTGTACAATTTTACTATCATTTTAAATTTATTTTGACTTTTTTATGGCCTAACATATGGCATATCATGGTGAGTGTTTCATGCGTACTTGAGAATAATGTGTATTCTGCTGTTCCTGGGTGGAGTGATCTGTAGATTTCTGTTAGGTCTAGTTGATTTACAGCATTGTGTAAGTCTTCAATTTCGTTACTGGTCTTCTGTCTCCGTGTTCTATACACTATTGAAAATGAGGTATTGCAGTCTTATTATTGTGAAATGCCTACTTTTCCTCTCAGCTTTGGCTTTGTGTACTTGTAGCTTTCTTTTTAAGTACTATATATCTCAATATTATTTGTGCTTCTTGTTGGCTCAATCACTTTATCATTAAAAATGTCTTTCAGCTGGGTGCAGTGGTTCATGCCAGTAATTCCAGAACTTTGGGAGGCCCAGTTGCCCAGTTGGATGGATTGCTTGAGTCCAGGAGATTGAAACCAGCCTGGGCAAGATGGTGAAACCCCATCTGTACCAAAAAATACAAAAACTAGCTGGGCATGATGGCTCCCACCTGTAGTCCCAGTTACTTCAGAGGCTGAGGTAAGAGGATCTCTTGAGCCCAAGAGTTCAAAGCTGCAGTGAGTCAAGATTGCACTACTGCACTCCAGTAAGGGTGCCAGAGCAAGATCTTGTTAAAATAAATCAAATCAAATCAAATCAAATCAAATCAAATCTTTCTTTGTGTCTAGTGACAAATTTTGTCTTAAAATATATTTTGTCAACTATTAGTTTAGTCACTCCAGTTCCCTTTTGATAAGTTTGTGTGGCATAACTTTTTTCTATTTGTTTACCTTCAAACTATTTGTATATTTGATTATAAAGTGAGTCTATTATGGTAAATATTTTGTTGAGCCATACTTTTCAGGTATTTCAGCAATATTTGCCTTTTAATTGGAGAGCTTAACTAATTTACATTTTATGTAGTTAGCAATAAGTAGAATTTATGTCTAACATTTTCCTATTTGTTTTCTATATGTCTTACGCCTTTTTTCTCCTTATTCTTCTATTATTGGTTTCTTGTTTTCAGTAGACATCTTCTATGGTACCATTTCAATTTATTTTTTAATATGTGTTTTTTGAGATTTTCTTCAGTGATGACCTTGGAGATTACAAATAATATTTTAACTCCTTACAATTTCATTTACATAAATACCTAGTAAATTTTCACAGTATACAGAAAGCTTTCCCCTATATAGCTCCATTTTCTCCCCTCCTTTATGTTATTGTTAAACTAATTACATCTTTACACGTTGTGTATACATCAGAACAGACTTAAGATGATACATTAACCCAGCTGTCTTTTAAATTACATAGGGCAAAAATACAAGTCAAACAAAAGTATACTGTCTAACTTTCACCTATGTGGTTACCAGTAAGGTACACTTTATTTCTTCATGTGTTTTCCACTTACTGTTTAGTGTCCTTTCCTTTCAACCTGAAATACCGTCTGAATTTCTTGTAGGGAAATTTTTCCAGGGAGAGATTCTCTCAGTTTTAGTGTATTTGGGAGTGTCTTAATTTCTCCTTCAATTTTGAAGAGTAGTTTTCTAGATACAGCATTGTTTGTTGAAAGATTTATTTATTAGTATTTTTATTTGGCTCTGTTTATGGGACCATGGAAGTCAGAAAGCAGTGGGGTGACACATTTAAAATACTAATACATATAGCTGGTTTCGTTTCTATCTCTTTACTGATATTCTCTCCTTTGGTAAGACATTATTCTGATAATTTCCCTTAGTTCTTTAGAATGTAAACTTTCTCTCTTTGAACACACTTAAAACAGCTAATTTAAACCTTTGTCTAGTAAGGTCAATATCTGATATTCTTTAGTAAAGTGAATTATTATTAATTGCTTGTTTTCCTTCCTACAGCCACGGTTTAAAATAATTTTTTATATATCATTAAAAAAACTCGACATTTAAAATGATATAATGTTTCAATTTCAGAAATAATAATCTTTCTTTTATCTCTGGTGTTGCTGCTTGCTGTAGCTTTGTTTGTTTAGTGAATTTTGTTATCTAAATCTGTAATGTCTGCATTCTTTGGCATATGTGGTCATTGATGTTTCGATTCATTTAGCTGAGTGTTTAGCTACTGACCAGGCAGAAATATGCCTACATTTCTGGAACCATTAAGTCTCTCAGTTTTTGCTGAGAGGCTTTCTGTGCATGTTGGGGCATGCTTCCAACCTTCAGCTAGACATTTTACAGTTCTGCCTTAGCTTTCACTTCCAACTTGCGCAATGTCACAAGGCCAGCCAGGGGTGACAGCTTAGGACGTTTTCAGGCCTTTTTTGAGAACACCATGTATACTAGCCTGGGAATGCACACAGCCCTATGCATGCACGTGGCCTTCTAGATTTCCATCAGAGCTTTTATCTCATTCCCAACATTTTCTCCTAAGCTTTTGGTTACTCTGTCATTTGCCCAGACTGCTATCTGGCACCTGAGGCAGTGATGAAGTTAAAACACTTGCCCGTAAATGATTTTGACAAATGCTACCTTTAAAGAGATTTCCGCTGGGGCGGTGGCTCACACCAGTAATCCCAGCACTTTGGGAGGCCAAGGCGGGTGGATCACGAGGTCAGGAGATCGACACCATTCTGACTAACACAGTGAAACCCCGTCTCTACTAAAAGTACAAAACCACAAATAGCCGGGTGTGGTGGCGGGCACCTGAAGTCCCAGCTACTCGGGAGGCTGAGGCAGGAGAATGGTGTGAACCCGGGAGGTGGAGCTTGCAAGTGAGTTGAGATCATGCCACCACTGCACTGCAGCCTGGGCGACAGAGCGAGACTCTGTCTCAAAAAAACAAAAAAAAAAAAGAGATTTTCACACCTGGCAAGTGCCATGTCAAGTCAAATACAGACAATCTTGAAAGTGGGTCTTTCTCAGAACCACCAGACAGGTCAAATGACAATTGTTTGGGAATGAGGCTTTGAAAGAGCTCCCGTTTCCTTCTGCTTCCTTTGCTTCTTTCCAGGTCTGTCATGCTGTACCGGGAATTTGTTCTATTATTTTTCAAGGATATTGGAGTGCTGGAGAAGGGGTAATATGACTAGAGTAAGCTAAAATGCCAAAAAGCTCACTCTTATTAATGAGATACAACAAGTTTTCTTGCATAAATACTCCTCTGCTGTAAAACTTTGGTTAATTTCTAGAATCCTAAAAACGTTTATTCTGATCTTTCTCCTAGTTTTCTTACGATGTATGAAGGATAAAAGTTCAAAAGTCCCAAATTCACCATTTTTTTTTGAAATCTTATTCATTGTAATTTTTTATTGGACGTCAGACACAGAATTTTACTTGCTGAGTGCTGGATATTTTTGCATCTCTGTGATATTCTTTAGCTTTGTTTTGATGCAGTACAACTTCTTGAAACAATTTTGATCTTTTTCAGTCTTTATTTTAAGCACTGGTTAAACGAGGTCAGAGCAGTATTTAGTCTAGGGTTGCTTTCTCCTCAATACTAAGACAAACTCTTCTTAGTACTCTACGAAATATCCTATGAACCAAAAGGCATTTTAAAATTTGAATATGGTTGTGTTGTTGACAGGGCTATGCTCAGATCGGTGTAAACCTCATGTACAGTTCTCTTTATCATTTTTGCTGTCTCTTTCCTTCTCTTGGATGTTTTTCTCACATGCATTTGTTTACCAGTATTCAGGTGAAGAGTTAGGGGGATTCCTTGAACGTCTTCAGTTTTCTGTGCTGCTCTTTCCGCTTTGGTACTCAGTCCTGTGGATTTCTGATATTTTGGGATCTCTGGGATCCCAATTCCTTATTTCATGGAGATTTGTAGGCTCTTACTGGGTTCTCCCTCTCTTTATAAGATTTTTAAACTTTATCAGTTTGTAAGCTGGGAAAATTGTAGTACTCCATTCTTTAGTTTCTCTTTTTGTAGATATCACTGTCCTTCTTTGACTGTTACAATTCAATATTTTAGTGCCATTACGGTGTATATTTTCTCTTATCTTGGTAGTTTTAGATTACAGGGTGCCTCTAACTTCTCTTATTCCTTCTTGACTAGAAAAAAGCAGTCCTACATATGGTTTCAAAATTTGAATATGCTTGTCCTGTGCTCTGTTAAACCCTTTATTTCTTAAAATATAGCCCATCACCTTGAAGCCATTAACAGTAATTTTTGTCTGAGGCAGAATTCTTCAATTACTTGAGAGAGGATCCTTAAAAGAAAGTAACTACCAGTTATGCTCAGGGGTTTTATTTTCTCCTAAAACAGCATTTTCAACTACTATTATTCATCCCCTATTTAGTATCTGGGAACAGTTTTTCATACTCCTTACCTTCAAGGCCTGACATTATAGTCAATTATATTTCAGAATATATGCAATGTATATGTATGTTGCCAAAAATATACTTCTTTTCAATTCTGTTTATATATCACATATATTTTATTTGTCTAACTCTTTTGACTTAAAAGAGAAAGCAAAAGTGGTCAATCCAAAATTCTGATTTTATTCTGCCACCTGCTCTGAAACTACTGTTATCGTTTACCAAAGGATACTTTCCCTCTTTTAACATCAATGTTTTCACCAATGACTATCCTCCAGCATGGCTAGAAATCAGGTTTGTATTGTTAGCGAAGACAAAGAGAATAAACCTTGGGTAATATTTTGAAGTCTGACAAAGTGACTAAATTAGCCACAGAATCTGAACTTAGTAGACTAGTTCAGGGAAATATATAAAGAACTCAACGATATCAGCATGGTTCAGGAAATGCCAAAGCCCTTGAATCAGACTGTAGCCAGTGCCACATCACTATAGAAGGCTCATTTCGATTAAGCAGTTGTGGTAGTTTTTGTTCTTATTTTGCTTACTACAACCATGACTAAATCTTATCAATTATAATTTATTTCATCTTTTGATACCCCCATTTCTTCCAGATTTTTTTTCAAATATGCTCTTTAAAATACATATTTTTCTCTGTACACTCCTTGTAAATTATCTACAATAGTGTATAGGAAAAAAGTTAGAAATTATTCTGAAGAAATTTTACTTAATGTTGTTGTTTTAAAAATATTTCTAGTTTGGACAGGGGTAGAGCAAAATGGCAGAATGATTGTCCCTCCTTGTAGGGACATTAAGTTAACTATCTACACACACAAAAAACACCTTCATAGGAACCAAAAATCAGGTGAGCATTCACAGTACCTGGGTTTAACTTCATATCACTAAAAGAGGCACTGAGGAGGTAAGAGAAACTGTTTTGAATTGCTAATGCCACTTCTCCCCAACCCCTGGCAGTGGGGGCGTGGTGTGGAGAGTGATTCTGTGTGCTGTGCCAGAGAGAGGGAGAGCACAATTGTGAGGCATTGAACTCAGTGCTGCCCTATTCTACCAGAGAACAAAACCTGACCAAACTCAACAGAAGCCCACCTATGGAGGAAGCATTTAGACCAGCCCTAGACAGTGGTGAATCACCAATTCCAGCAATTAGATATTTAGTTCCTTCAAGCCTTGCCAGTGTAGGATAAAGTGGGAACTTAAATAATCTTGAAAGCCAGCCTAGCCACAAGGATGGCAACTCCTAGGCTAGTCCTAGTGTTGAACTCTGCCCAGAATAAGAGGACTGGTGTTGGAGGTGGGCATGCAACCTACTGAGACACCAGTCAGGATGGTCTAAGAAGTGATGGCATCACCTCTCCCCAACCCCAGGCTGCACAGCTCACAGCTCCAAAAGAGACCACTTACTTCTCCTTGAGAAGAGGAAAGGGAATAGTGAGGAGGACCTCATCTCGTATCTTGGATACCAGCTCAGCTGGTATGGGTACAGCAGGAGAGGGAACTTGTCAGAACTGTGAGGCCCCCTTTCTAGGTCCTATCTCCTGAATGACATTTCTAGACACACCCTGGGCCAGAAGGGAACTCACTGCCTCAAAGGAAAGGACTCAGTTCCGGCAGGATTTATTACCTGCTAACTGAATAGCCTTTGCACTCTAAATAACCAGCAGCAATAGCCAGGTACTACATTGAGGGCTTAGGGTGAGACCCTGAGACTTGCTGGCTTCAGGTGAGGCTCAACATATTCCCAGCTCTGGAGGCTATGGGGGAGGCTCCTTTTCCCTCAGAAAAGTGGAGAGAAATGTAAAGGAGACTTTGTCTTGTACCTTAGGTAGCAGCTTGGCCACAAAGGGTAGGGCACAAGTGGACTCTTGGGATCCCAGATTCCAGGACTTGGCTATTGGATGACATTTCTGGATCTGCCCTGGGCTGGGGGTGAGGGTGGGGGCACTTCCATGAAGGCTGAGTCCTACACCAGGCAGCGTTCACTGCAAGCTGACTTAAGAGCCCCTGGGCCTTAAGGGAACATCAGCAGTAGTCTGGCCGTACTCCCCATGGGCCTGTGATGGTGGTGGCCATGGGGTAAGGCTTCTCTGTCAATGGAATGGCAAGGGAAGAGTGGGAAGGACTGTTTTGTGGTTTGAGTCAGCTCAGCCACAGTAAAATAGAACAACGGGTAGACATTGGAGTTAATCTGTACTATATGCCAAATGGATCTAATAGATATTTACAGAACATTTCATTCAACAGTTGCAGAATACATGTTCTTTTCCCCAGTACTTGGATTATTCTCAAGGATGTGCCATATATTAGGTCACAAAACAAGTCTCAAAACATTCAAAAAATTGAAATAATATCAAGCATCTTCTCTGACTACAAAGAAATAAAACTAGACATCAGTAGCCAGAGGAACTTTAGAAACTATACAAATACATGGAAATTAAACAACTTGCTCCTGAATGAACAGTGGGTCAATGAAGAAATTAAGAAGGAACTTGACAAATTCCTTAAAACAAATGTTAATGGAAACACAACATACCAAAACTCATGAGATACAGCAAAAGTAGTATTAAGAGGCAAGTTTATAGCTATAAGTGCCTATATCAAAAAAGAAGAAAAACTTCAAGTAACCATCCTACTGATGCATTTTAAAGAACTAAAAAAACAAGAGCAAACCAAACCCCAAATTAGTAGAAGAAAAGAAACAATAAATATCAAAGAAGAAATAAATGAAATTAAAAAAAATAAAAAACATCAATGAAACAAAAAGTTGGCTTTTCGAAAAGTTAAGCAAAATTGACAAACTTTTAGCCAGACTGAGAAAAAAGAGAGAAGATTCAAATAAATAAAATCTGAGGTGTAAAAGGGCATAAGTGATACTGCAGAAATTCACATTAGTAGCTACTATAAACAACTACATTAGTAGCTACTACGAATATTAGTAGCTACTACGAACAACTACAGGACAATAAACTGGAAAATCTAGAAGAAACAGACAAATTTCTAGACACATACAGCTTACTAAGATTGACCACGAAGAAATCTAAAACCTGAACAGACCAATTACATGCAACAAGGTCAAAGCTGTAATAAAATGTCTGACAGTAAAGAAAAACCCAGGACACAATGGCTTTACTGTTGAATTCTACAAAAGATTTAAAGAACTATTAACAATCATACTCTGTTCTGAAAAACAGAGGAGGAAGTAATACTTCCACACTCATTTTATGAGGCAAGTATTACCTGATACCAAAACTAAAGACATTGAGAAAATAAAACTAAAGGTCAATTTCTCTGATGAATATTGATGCAAAAATTCTCAACAACATGCTAGTAACCCAAATTCAAACATATGTTAAAATAAGCATTCTTCATGAACAAGTGAGATTTATCCCTGGGATGCAAGGATGGTTCAACATACATAAATCAATCAATATGATACATCATATGAACACAATGAAGGGCATCAACCATATGATTATTTTAATTGATGTTGAAAAAGCATGTGATACAAATAAACATCTTTTAATGATAAAAACCCTAAACAACTGGGTATATAAAGAACATATCAAAACATAATGAAAGCTATATATGACAGACCCACAGCTAGTATCATACATAATGAGGAGAAATTAAAAGCCTTTCCTCTAAGATCTGGAACATGACAAGGATGTCCACTGTCACCACTGTTATTCAACATAGTACTGGAAGTCCTAGCTAGAGAAATCAGACAAGAGAAATATATAAAGAGCACCCAAATTGGAAAGGAAGAAGTCAAATTATCCTTGTTTGCTGATGATGTGATCTTATATTTGGAAAAACCTAAAGACTCCACAAGAAAACTATTAAAACTGATAAATTATGTAAAGTTGCAGGATACAAAATTAACATACAAAAATTGTAGCATTTCTATAAGCCAACAGTGAGCAATGTCATAAAGAACTCAGAAAAGTAATCCCATTTACAGTAGCCATATATAAAGTTAAATACCTAAGAATTAACTTAACCAAAGAAGTGAAAGTTCTCTATAATGAAAATTATAAGACATTGATGAAAGAAATTGAAGAGGACACACAAAAATGGAGGCATGTTCATGGACTGGAAGAATCAATATTGTTAAAATATCTATACTACCTGAAGCAATCTGCAAATTAAATATAATTCCTATGAAAATACCAATGACATACTTCACGGAAATAGAAAAAACAATCTTCAAATTTGTGTGGAGCCATAAAAGATGCAGGATAGCTGAAAGCATCCAAAACAAAAGGAACAAAACTGGAAGAATCACATTACCTGACTTTGAAATATACTACTGAGATATAGTAACCAAAACAGCATAGTGCTGGTATAAAAACAGACACATAGATCAATGGTACAAAATAGAGAACCACCAAACAAATCCACACACCTACAGTAAACTCATTTTTGACAAAAGTGCCAAGGACATACACTGAGGAAAAGACAGTCTCTTTAATAAATGGTGCTGGCAAAACTGGATATATATATGCAGAGGAATGAAACTAGAGCTCTTTCTCTTGTCATATACAAAATCAAATCAAAGTGGATTAAATACTTAAATCTAAGCCTTCAAACTATGAAACTACTACAAGAAAATATTGGTGAAACTCTCCAGGACACTGGTCTGGGCAAAAATGTTTTGAGTAATACCCCAAAAGCACAGGCAACCAAAGCAAAAATGGACAAATAGGATAATGTCAAGTTAAAGCTTCTGTACAGCAAAGGAAACAACAAAGTGAAAAGATAAGCCACAGAATACAAGAAAATATTTGCAAACTAGCCATCTGACAAGCAGTTAATAACTAGAATATATAAAGAGCTCAAACAATTCAATAGGAAAAAATCTATTAATTCCATTTAAAAATGGCAAAAGGTCTGAATAGACATTTTTCAAAAGAAAAGTGAAACCCCATCTCTACTAAAAATACAAAAATTAGCTGGGTGTGGTGGCACTTGCCTGTAGTCTCAGCTACTTGGGAGGCTGAGGCAGGAGAATCACTTGAACCCAGGAAGCAGAGGTTGCGGTGAACTGAGATCATGCCACTGAACTCCAGCTACAGAGTGAGACTCCATAAAAAAAAAAATAAAAGACATAAAAATGGCAAATAGGCATGTGACAATGTGCTCAATGTCACTGATCATCGGAGAAACGCAAATCAGAACTTCAGTGATGACAAGTGTGGTGGCTCATGCCTGTATTCCTAGCACTTTTGGAGGCTGAGGCTGGTGGACCACTTGAGCTCAGGACAATACGGTGAAACCCCATCTCTGCAAAAATCACACAAAAAAATTAGTTGGATGTGGTGGCATGTGCCTTTATTCCCAGCTACTCAGGTGGCTGAGGTAGGAGGATCAATTGAGCCCAGGAGATTGAGGCTGAAATCAGCTGTTATCAAATTCCTACACTCTAGCCTGAACGGCACAGCAAGACTTTGTCTCCAACAACAAAAACAAAAATAAACAACAACAACAAAAACCTGAAAAAAACATTCAATGAGATATAACCTCACCCCAGTTAAAATGGATTATATCAAAAAGACAGGTAATAACAAATGCTGGCAAGGACGTGGAGAAAAGGGAACCCTTGTACACTGTTGGTAGGAATGTGAATTAGTACAATCGTTATGGAGTACAGTTTGGAGGTTTCTCACAACACTAAAAGTGGAGCTACTATATGATCCAGTAATCCCATTGCTGGGTGTATACCCAAAGAAAAGAAATCAGTATATTGAAGAGATATCTGCACTCCCATGTTTGTTTCAGCACTGTTCATGGTAATCAAGATTCAGAAGCAACCTAAGTATCTATCAGCAGATGAATGGATGAAAATAAATGTGGTGCTTATACACAATGGAGTACTATTCAGCCATAAAGAAGAGTGAGATCCTGTCATTTGCAACAATATGGATGGAACTGGAGATTATTATGTTAAGTTAAATGAGGTATAAACAGAGAAACATCACATGTTCTCACATATTTGTGGGATCTAAAAATCAAAACAATTGAACTCATGGACATAGAGAGTAGAAGGATGGTTTCAAGAGGCTGGGAAGGGCATTGGGAGTGGAGGAGGTAGGGAGGGGAGCTGGGGATGGTTAATGAGCTTGAAAAATAATTAGAAGGAATTAATGAGACCTACCATTTGATAGCACTCCAGAGTGACTATAGTTAATAATAATTTAATTGTACATTTATAAATAACTTGAAGAGCATAATTGGATGGATTGTAATACAAAGGATAAATATTTGATGGGATGAATACCCGATTGTCCATGATGTGATTATTTCACATCGCATGCCTGTATCAAAACATTTCAGGTATACCTACCATGTACCCACAAAAATTAAAAACGAAAATTTGTTCTAACTCTATTATGTTATTGTTGTCAAATCCTGCAATTATATTTTCTATCCAATTTAATAATCTCTTCTTGACTATTATTATTTTATACATATTTCACTTATTTACTAACAAATATATAAACTATAAGAAATAGGTATTAAACAAAATGTATTTGTTTTATTAAAATAAAAGCTAGCTTCATTTTGCAGAAAAAGAGGTGTGCTATGTTATTAGGAACAGGGAAAATTGTGAACATGTTTATATTGTTAGGATTGCCTCGTGTTTAAATAATCATTTTTCAATAAAATGTACAATGGAGTACTGCATTTTAAAACAATTCCAAAAGTAAACTTAAAACTTAACAAGAGAATTCTTATTATATAATTTATTTTAAAAAAGCTGAATACAAAAATAAATCTGACACCCTACCAACAAGAAACACAGCCAATCTTTCTCCAATAACAGTATCAATTGATTCTAGGACTGTAGAAGGGAGTATACAAGATAGGCCTGGACATCTTGTCTCAGAAAGGAAGAAAGAGCTCAACACACACACATGCACATCCACACGCACACACACTTTGATGGGGGTGTGTCAAAGGAGCAAACCGGTCCCCTGAAATGAGCTCATAATGGTCAAACCAAGAAATAATTGAGCGAAAAAAAAAATCAATACAATAGTATTAAATTATAGCCCAAAGTATAAAATAAATATCCATGAGCACATACAGATATAGATAGATAGATAGATAGATAGATAGATAGATAGATAGATAGATAGATAGATAGATAGGACAAATCTCCCAATATAGAAACATTCCAAGTGATTTACATAGACATTCTGAATTCTGCCCTCACAATGGAAAATTATAACTCTGCATTCTCTGCAGATATGGACTGTGTGCATAAGCACTTCTTATAAAGCCTACAACCTGGAAAGGGGAATAAAGGGTACCTTTCCTGTGGAGAAACCTGACAAACACTATCTCAGTTAAGTGACCTTGGTCAACACCACCGGCTACACATCATGTTGAGAGCTTGCTCTCTTGAGAGGATAAGATGGAATGGGCCCTTATCTCTGAGCCTTCCTCCCAATACCCTATAATACCAATCTTCTTAAAATAAAAACATTAGACAAGTTTTAACAGAACACTTTATAAAATATCTCACCAAGACTCCTCAAAAATGTGAAAACAAAAAGAATTTGAGAAAGTGACACAGTCAAGAGGAGCCTGGGAAGATACACAACAAATTATAGCGTGGTAACCTAGATGGGATCCTGGCACAGAAAAAGGACATCCTTTAAAAACTAAGGACATTTCTATAAGGTATAGGCTTTAGTTAATTAGTTAACTAAATGTAACAATAATGTACCATCATTTGTTCATTAATTAAAACAAATGTGCCATAGAAATGTAAGATGTTAATAACAGAGAAAACTGAGTGTAGGATGTAGGGGAACTCTGTACCATCTATAATTTTTTTTTTTGCAAATCTAAATCAGTTCTAAAATTATGTGTATTAAAAATTTAATCTGTTCTATGATTTCAGTTTGAGAGAAAAATACGGTTATGTGTATCACCCTGGTGAACTTTGGATGCTGGGATTTCAATTTATAAATTTTTTCTGTATATCTTTCCTATAGTTCACATTTTTTATGGTTTTCAAATTTCCCTTACAATGAGATATATTAACTTCACTATTATATAAAACAGTAAACATGTTTTAAAAATTCTCAGGCCCTTAGAAAATGCCAATTATTTGTTCTAAATTTTAATAATAATGTATTTACAATACAGTATTTTACTGTATTATAAAATATGTTTCAACCAAGATATATTTTGTTTATGCCACTTTTGTTTATGTTTTAAACCATAAGTTCAGCATTATTAAGCATTTTATTGGCTCTAGGAATTCTTATTTTCAGTGTTGTCTCAAATGCAGAAGTATGGTATTCATCTAAGGTAAGCCTGGCATGAGCATCTATGGTAGGATCTCTTTAATGACCTCAGTGTTACACTTGACACCTGCCCAATTCTGTCCCCCTAACTTCTAATTGCACATGAAGTGGTTTATCATGAATGAAACATCCTTAAATTTAAATTTAATGGGGATGTAAAATTTGATAAAAGCTAAATGTTGGGACACGCAGAGGATAGTTTATGAACAACTATTTAAGTACTGTGGAAAAATACTCTTATTGTAGTTAAGCGTATTTGATGTTCTTAAGATCTTGCATGTATTTCTAGTAAACATTTGTTTTCATTTTTGTCATACTTATTAATCTGAACGGCTTAGTGCCTGGCACACTAAAGATGCGTTAAATCATTTTTTGGATAAATTGATAGATATAAAAACATAATCATGGCTCATATATTAATTATATGTAAGACTTTTATGCCATAGAGTAATCAGTAGAAAACTTATATCTTATTAGTTAGTGTAAATACTGAATTTTAAGCAAAATTAAATGTTGATCCTCAAAATATAACTTATAACAATTGTAATTCTTCATGAAGAGATTGCCAATCACCTCGTACTGAAATTTTTATATATTTTTTATATTCCTTAGGCATAAAATCCATTTTTCTTGTTTCACATAAATGTGCTTTGGTTTTTTTTCTGTATATGTAATTTAAAGGAAATAAGTAACACATTGAGTACCAACTTACAACGTCTGTTGAAAATGAGACTTTGCTTCTTGATAATTGTACCTATCTCAAAGTTTATTCTGTGAACCCGGGAGGCGGAGCTTGCAGTGAGCTGAGATCTGGCCACTGCACTCCAGTCCGGGCGACAGAGCGAGACTCCGCCTCAAAAAAAAAAAAAAAGTTTATTCTGAGGCTATCTGGTGAACTCTGCTGAGAAAAAATAAATAGAAGCACAGCACAAATTAGTATTTTAGGGTATCAATACTATTAATCTACATATTTCATAAGATACTATCAGATCTTATACCTTCACATGTCAGTTATCCAAAATGTGATTATTCTGAATCTCCTTTTGTTGCTTTTGTTAGTCACATTTAATTAACATTAACTTTCATTACGTTTACTTATTTTTTCTTTTTGTAGTTGTAAACGAGGTTCTTAAAATTGAGATATATCATACTCTCATGGTGATATTTTTATATTTCATATGCAATTTTCAGCTGGGCACTGAATGCTGTTTTTGGTTGGTTTCTCAGTAAAATAAAAAATCATGGTCACAGTTATTTACTTCCTTTCCAGCAGTGTTTCAAGTGTTCTTCCATTAGTAAATTTGGTATAAGAGAAAAAGTTCCATATAGGAACAAAATAATTATATTGTAAATTCAATTTATCAAGGTTCAATGTCTATATAATAAGTTTATTTTCTTAGTATAGGGCATATTTTGAAGCAATATTATTATAGCATTTATAAATGTTATCTGGACCATAAAGATCATTTTCCACATAATGTATTATAATTTAAAGCAGTAGGCTTATTAATTTTTTAATCCGATCATCTTTAAATGATATTAAAATACAACAGTTAACACTGCACTTGTACCCCTTAAATTTACACAACTAAATCATAGGACAGTGGTTAGATAATTTGTTTGTGTGGCTTTTTTTTTTTTTTTTTTTAGATGAAGTCTTGCTCTGTCACCCAGGCTGGAGTGCAGTGATGCGATCTTGGATCTTGGCTTGCTGCACCTTCTGCCTCCCAAGTAGCTGGGATTACAGGCACCTGCCACCATGCACTGCTAATCTTTTGTTGTGTGTGTATTTTTAGTAGAGATGGGGGTTTCACGATGTTGACCAGGCTGGTTTTGAACTCCTGACTTCAAGTAATCTGCCTACCTCGGCCTCCCAAAGTGCTAGAATTACAGGCATAAGCCACTGTGCCTGGCGGTGATTAGATAACTTTAATGCTTAAAGTTAAGTGAAATAGATGCATAGAAGCAATGAAAAATGAGCAACCTTCAAATATGGAATCTAATGATAAGAAATAATAGTTATTTAAATGACTACAAGGGTAATAGAAGACATGATGGTTATTTTGATTTTTTTTATTTGCAAGTGCCAGGATCTATAGGATTCTGGATGACGTGATCCAGACAAGTATTTTCCTCTCTTATTTCCTCCGTTAAATGTCACACTGATTACATAATGGATGTATTATATGACCTCCAATATCACACATTTAGATTTTTTTTTTTCCCCTCCTGTGAAAAAAACACCTTATTAGTAGGGTTATGTAAGGAGAGCTCCTCTGATATTTAAACACCTAAAACATGAGTCAACTGAAGGTTACTTTCAGAAGTATACCCAACTGGGATGTTCATTCTAAAATTTCTGGAGGAAAGAGTATAAGACAAGCTGTGGAGACTTAGTTGTTTCTCTGCTCCACAGAGTGCCAACATCCAGGAACACAGAGTAGTGATATGGTTTGAATATTTGTCCCTTCCTAATCTCATGTTGAAATATGATCCCCAGTGTTGGAAGTGGGACTGGTGGGAGATGTCTGGGTCATGGGGGCAAATCCCTCATGACTGGCTTGGTGCCCTCCTCACAGTGATGAGTGAGTTCTCACTCTCAGTTCATGTGGGGGGTGGTTGTGTAAAATAGCCCAGCATCGCTTCCTCTCTCAAGCTTCCTCGCTAGCCATGTGGCACACCTGTTCCCACTTAGCTTCCACTATAATTGGAAGATTCCCAAGGCCTCACTAGAAGCTGAGCAGATGCTGTGCCCTACTTGTACAGTCCACAAAACCATGAGCCAAATAAACCTCTTTTCTTTATAAATTACCCAGTCTCAGGCATTCCTTTATAGCCAGCAAAATGGACTAACATAGGTAGCAAATCAAGAATCATTCAACCATTACACATTTACCATCACAGTGATCCAGCAGCTGAACTTCAAACCGGGGAAGACAGATGCTAATAATCTGTAATAGTCCTCTATTCAAGGAGTTTTATATCAGGCAAGTGGACACAGATATGCAAATAAGTGCATTTTCCCCCTGTGTTTTGCACATATCCACCCAGTGCAAATTCTGAAGTGAAAGTCATAGATGAGTCCTTTTTAACCTCTCACATTCTACACCCAAACTCATATCCAATTCACTGATGCAAACAAAAATGATTTTTCAACTTCATTAAAAAAACTCATCTATTAAAAAATACACTGATGTTTCTTTCATCTTCTCATCACAAACATATCATTAATCATCACTAAGTACTTGATATTTCTCTTAATCCATTCACTTTTGCTATAATTCCTTAACTTGAGCTACTACCATCATCTCTAGCCAAATGTAAGGCTGCAGTGTCTGAACCTGTCCTCATTTGTATGCCATTGCATCTTATCCCTGGCCAGGTGATCACTGATTCTCTACAATGCAACTGAATAATTAGTATCTAACAGTATGTGCAAAATTACAAATCTTAAGTACACAGAGCAACAAATTTTTACCAAATAAACACATTCTATAGGTTTGTTAATCATGTTAAAATTCTCTATACTCAAACTGATTGTTTTGTCCATTGCATCATTTGAGGTTTACTAAAATCCCCAAGTGTGCTACAGACTTATCTGTTTCTTCTTTTGTAATGTTAGATGTTACTTAATAGAGTTTCGAGGTGGTGTTATATGCATTCGAAATGAGGAAAATACAAGTCTTCTTGTTATACTGACTTTTGTCATTATGTAATATCCCTCTGTCTTTAGTAATATTTTTTAAACAAATTGCATTTTGTATGATATTAGCATAGTTTCAATTAATTAATTTTTTAAGGTACATCTTATTTTATTCTATTATTTCAAACTTACCACGTCTTTATTTATGGCATATCTCTGGGAAGCAGAATACAGGGCTTTCTTTGAGGGGTATGTGTCATATTTTAATTTTATTTTTATCTATCCTGACATTATTATATTTTAGTTGAGTATTTAGTCCAATAAGACTCAATACAATTACTAACACATTTGGCTTAAATTTAAAGTCTTAACAGTTTCCCATTTGTACCATTTTTCTCCTTTTTCTTTTTTCTCCTTACTTGCCTGTTACTGGGTTGATAAAGCATATACTTTCTTTTTTTATTATTTTATATTTTCCCATATGTTGGCTTTTTAGGTATATATTGCTTTTAAACTTTTAGTGTTCACTCCAGAGCTTACATGTTATATTGTTATTTTTGTTTTAATGAGTCACTTTAACAAATTTAAAAGAGCAGAAATCATACAAACTATGTTCTAAGACCACAAAATATAAAAATTAAAAACAGCAACATTAAGATAATTGGAAAATACACCAAATATTTGGAAATTAAACAAAAGACTTCTAAATAACACATAGTCTAAGAAAATCTAAAGATATACTAAAAACACTATTATGAACTTAATAAAAATTAAAATAAAACATCAGAGTACATGGGAGGCAACAGAAGCAGTGCTCAGAGAGAAATTTGAACATTCCTATTTAAAGATGATCTAAAATATAAAACCTTAGCTTCCACCTTAGACAATTAAAGGAAAAAAGAACATAGCAAGCCCAATGCAAGCAAAAAGACAAATCTTATTAAAGGTTCGCACACAAAATATTCAAAGAACTCTAAAAACTCAACAATACAAAACAATCCAAATAAAAATGGGCAAAAATTTAGTAAAGGCCCCCACCCAAGAATATAGCTGATGACTAAGCAGGAGAAAAGATGTGCAACATTGTTTGTCATTCTGAAAATGCAAATTGAAAACAAGATACCGCTCAGACTTATGAGAATGTTTAAAATCCTCCAAATCTGACGTTGTTGAGAAGTATGCAGAGCAACAGGAGCTCTCATTTATTATTAATAGGAATTTAAAGTGATGCACTAACTTTGGAAGACATTTTGGCTTCTTACAAAGTTCTTAAAAAAATTAGTTTCTTACAAAGCTAAATATAATCTTATGCAAACAGGCCACTGCACTTCTAGGTATCTACTCAAGTTATTTTAAAACTAATCCCCACAAAAATACTGGCACGTGAATATTTATAGAAGCTTTATTCACAATAAAGCTGGAAGCAACTGAGATGCTCTTCAAGAGATGAATAAATAAATTGTGGTGTTCCATAACAGAATATCATTCAGCAGTGAAAAGAAATAAGCTATTAAGCCATGCAGAAACATGCGTTATATATGCTACGTGAAACAAGCCACTCTGAAAAGACTAGGTACTGTATTATTTCATTTATTTGAAATTCTGGAAAAGGTGAACAGATCAATGACTCCTAGGGGTTATAGAAGAGGGTGTTTGAATAGGTGAAGCACAGATAATTTTTTTTATCATGGTGATACTATTCTGTGTGATACCATAATGGTGAATGCATGTCATTGTGCATTTTTCAATTCCCATGTAATTTACAGTACAAGAGCAAATCTTAATGTATGTAAAATTAAAAAAATTAAAAGGTAATGGGATCTTAGAAGGCAATGCAGCATGTGATAAAAGGATGTAACTGTATTGCAAATATATGAAACAACCTCAATAAAAGAAAAGGAGGAGAGTGTGCTGACCTAAGTCACTTTGCAAATAGATAGAGCCTGTAAGATTAAAGGCAAAAGGAAATGAACCGAGACATTGTATTGTACTGTAGCTGTTAAACTTGTTTTCTGTGGAGTTAACAATTCTAAAACCACTACACGTGTATAGTGAATTTGAATGATTATGTAGTGGTTGGGTGTGGTGGGAGCCAGGTCTCTCACTTCTGGAGTGAGAGGTTACTGACTAGCAAGGGAGAAAACATTGGTATGAACTCATCTCTACTTCCACAGATTTACGTATAACTAATATTCACAGATAAGTTTACATACACAGCCAGCATACATGTATATATATGATATTTCTCCCTATATGTATCTCCTGGCTTTGTCACATGAGTAGCACTGACATCTAGGACTCCAACCTTTGTTTCTAGCATCATTCAGCCATTAAAGGAGTCACAGCTACTTTTTGAAATGACGGATTCTAACACTGCAGAAGGAAATACATAAAATGAGTCTGTAGTATTTTGAGATTCCAGAAAGTAAGAAAGTACAGAACACACACACACATGCACACACACACACACACACACACACTCTTACTGTGGTATGCCAATGAGCATAGGAGCCAACTGAACTTCCACACGGCCAAAGCTGAAGCTATTTGAACAAAAATAAGTAACACGATATTGGATTATTTGGATTATTACCCATAGTATAAAATATATGTATTGGGTTGAAACCCAAAGTATAAAATAAATGTTTGTTTGTGTATACGTATATATATGCAAATGCATTTGTATAATTAATTAATTAATGAAGAGGGCCAGATGTATCTGTCAAGTAGGATTCAATGTGTTTAGATACTCTGCCCTCAAAGTGGTGGAGCCTAAGTCCCTCTTCATTAAGTATGGACTACACATAGTTTTTCGATTAGAATGTATACAGCATGGGAAGGGGAAGTTTACAGTGATTCTACAGTCAGAAACCTAACATGCTCTCCCTTAAACCAGGTGGTCAAGGTCAACATCGACGGTGACAATTCATTTTGTTAGTTTGTTCCCTGACATGATGTAAGTAGAACGACCCTTTACCTCTGTGATCATTCTCCCTAAGACTGACAGCCCCCGTCTGACTGTGTGAAACATAGACAAATGCCAATTAAGGGATAGTCCGGAAAATATTTCACCTGTACTCAAGACTGTCAAAGTCTTCAAAAACAAGGAAAGACTGAAAAACTAAGGAGCCTGAGGTGTACCCTAAAGAAACGTGTTCACTAAGTTTAAGGTAATATTTTGTATGGAATCATGGATTAGAAAATAATATTAGGGGGGCCAGGCGCGGTGGCTCAAGCCTGTAATCCCAGCACTTTGGGAGGCCGAGGCTGGTGGATCACGAGGTCAGGAGATAGAGACCATCCTGGCTAACACGGTGAAACCCGTCTCTACTAAAAATACAAAAATTAGCCAGGCATGATGGTGCTCGCCTGTAATCCCAGCTACCCGGGAAGTTGAGGCTGAAGAATCGCTTGAACCCGGGAGGCAGAGGTTGCAGTGGGCCGAGATCTCACCACTGCACTCCAGCCTGGGGTGACAGAGTGAGACAAAAAAAAAAAAAGAAGAAAGAAAACAGTATTGGAGAAAACTTACAAAAACTGAATAAAACATAAGCTACAGTTAGTAGTAATGTATTAATATTCATTAATTTGTGACAAATTAATCATAACAATATATTATGCTAATAATAGGGTAAACTGTGTGTGGACTGTATGGTACTTTCTATACTATATTAAAAACTTTTTGATAAATCAAACTATTCTAAAATAATGTTTATTAAAACAAAAGAAATTCCAGTCAATAGAAATAAGCACCTTAAAATAGGGTAATGTAATAGAGGCTTCATGTTGAGATGAGGAATGAGCTGTATGTTTCTTAGTGAAAATAATTTTACATGTTAAGGTATTTATATTATGGGAATAACTGATATGTGTTGCATGTTTAGATAACTTAATTTATGATATACTCTGGAGTTTTATTTTTCTATTAATTTTTTATATGCACACTATACTAATAAAATCGAGAGGTTCTTTTTTTAACATTTCCAAAATAAAATAAAATTCTAAAGAATTGTTTTTCATATGTTATCAATCAGCAATATGGCATTCTGTCTTTTGTTTTGCAGGAAAGGAATACATAAGAGAGAAGTACCCACCAATGTAAGACTCTGCTCTAATTTCAATTCTGTATTTATTGTCTTGAAATAAGTTAATGCAAATATGCAAATAAAAACACGGCAACGAATACAAAGACATCACTAAAACCAATGTTAAAAAAGAAATATAAATAATATTCTAAAAGATTAGATTAAATTGAATCATTGAAAATATTTAATTAAAATTAGAGAAGCAAAATAAAGATGGAGGTGGGGTGGGGTTAGGGGTGGGGAAGAGAAACAAAGTAGAAATGCAATGAATAGGAAACAGTTATAAAGATATTAGATATTAATACAAAATGATAATATCACTTTAAATATGAATGGTCTAAACACACCAATTAAAAGACGGAGAATGTCAGAGAGGATAAATAAGACCCAACTCAATGTTGTCTATTAAAACAAAGAACTAAGGAAGTAAAGAATGTCTCAAAAAAGGAAGGCGCCCAAAAGACAAAATTCAAGGTGGCAAAGAAGAAAATGACTGAAAAAAATACCTTGGAGTTAGCTGTTAAGAATTCACGTGTGTTCTCTGTATTAATCATGTTTGTAGCATCTTAAGAGGAGAAGTTGAGTTGTATTGGATTGAGGAGTATAAGATTACTAAGTGGAGTCAGTGAATACATTCTTCTTTGGAATTCTTTGAGGGAAAAATAAAAGATCAGACAGCAGTTTGAAGAGGAGTTCTGGTGAAAAGTTTCTTCCAATTATTTTGATCATTCTTTCTTTCTCTCTCTCTCTCTTCTTTTCTTTTCTTTCTCTCTCTTTTCTTTCTCTCTCTTTTTTTTTTTTTTTTTTTTTTTTTTATGGAGTCTCACTCTGTTGCCCAGGCTGGAGTGCAATGGTGCGTTTTCGGCTCACTGCAACCTCCGCCTCCCGGGCTGGAATGATTCTCCTGTCTCAGCCTCCCGAGACGCTGGTATTACAGGCGCCCATCACCACACCCAGATAAGTTTTGTATTTTTAGTCTCGAACTCGTGACCTCAGGTGATCTAACCGCCTCGACCTCCCAAAGTGCTGGGATTACAGGCATGAGACACCGTGCCCAGCCTATTTTGAACTTTCTAGTATGGGAAATGATGCACGTATGTGATGTATGCGGAAGAAATCAGGATTATGTAAGATTCAGAATTCAAGATGTACAATGACAGATGAAATAAGGTGATGAAATAATGAAGGTTCTGAGAGTACATAGATATATTTATGCAAGCTATATTAGAAAACTGAGGGAATTCATTTATTGACAGGTCTTTTTCTCAACAAATTATGAGATGTATACATGTTTTCATTTGTGAGAGCTAAGCTATGGGTACACAAAAGCATATAAAGTGGCATAACGGACACTTGAGACTCAGAAGTGGGGAGGCTGGAAGTGGGTGAGGAGTGAAAAACTACATATTGGATAGCAAATGTACACTATTTGGGTGGTGAGTGCACTAAAGTCCCACACTCCACTACTATATCATTCATCCATGTAACAAAAAGTCATTGTACCCCTAAAATTATTGAAATTAATTTTTAAGTGCATGATGTCTCATTAGATTTCAGAAGAATTAAGAAGCTTGAAATTGAAGTGTGGGCCTCTTGTAATAAAATAGAATATATACTTTGAAGTAGCTGTCATGTCTCAGTGCTTATGGGAGCCTAAAAAAGTCGAACTCAGAAATAGTGAGTAGAATGGTGACTACCAGAAGCTGGGGTGAAGGTGGTGGGTGGGGAAGGAGGAAATGTTGGTTAAAAGGTTCAAAGTTTCAGTTAGACAGGAGGAGTCATCTCTTGCATAGCAGAGTAATTATAGGTAATAGTGTATAATTTCTAAATGCTAAAACAGTTGATTTTAAATATTCTCACCACAAATAAATAAGTATGTGAGGTGATGGATATGTTAATTAGCCTTATTTGATCATTCCACAGCCTATACATGTATCAAAACATCACAGTGTATCCCATAAATATATACACTTAGTATTTGTCAATTAAAAATGAAAAAAGAAGACAATGGTAATTGTGCTCAATGGTTTCATACTCTAGAGAGGAGAGGGATGTAAGACGGTGTAGACACCAACATTGTATAAGGCAGAATGATTAAAAATAATAAATCATATTAAAACCAGCTAAGACTTTTGGAGTAAAAGATTATCATGGCTGTTTACAAAGACTAGAGCAGGGAGTTCAGGTAGTTTCTGTCTAAGTAAGCTTTAACCACTTAGAAACCAGCAGTGTGAGAAGGGGTCTTTCTGCAGGCTTTTTGTTGGATGCATTTTAGATCCTCGAGTTTTAAAGCCCAAAGGTTATTTCCTGAATTCTTGCTCTAAATTGCAGCATTCATTTCTTAGTGTTTATTTTACATTCAGATGACAGCCACATTTGCGAGAATTAAGACCTATGACTTTAATTCAATTACAGCATGTAGATACATAATATGTTCTTGTATATTATGAAGAAAGTGTTTTTTCCATCCTTGTTCTACTTTTGTAGCCTTGCTGCTTTCTGATTGAAAAGTCAAATTTTAACATGTTTAAAATGTGTTTCTAGGATGTGTTAGTCATATGATGTCATGGTGATTAACTGAGAGATGTCCATGACATAACAAGTTCTTCCAATCTTCAGTTGTTATTCTTTTAGTAATTAAGGAGCACACGAAGAGAGGACTTGCTAAAGGTAAAGTTTGGATCACAAAGGTGACATTTTGTTGAGTTTAAAGCAAATTATATAATCCTCTGAAGGAGCACTTGTGGTTTTCCCAGCTCTGGCCAGGACAGCCTATCTGTGCAGGAAGCATCCCTGGCACCCAGTGGGGACTGAGGACCAAGGAGGAGCTGCTCCCCATACACGGTTTGTACTTCTGCTCTGTGAAGAGAGACAACCGTGCTCTGTCACCTTCACTGAATTATGAGATGTGTCCTGATGCTGTGCATGACATCCTGGGTTTGCAGAACTGTTCACTCGCTCTCTCCCTGGATTTAAAATGAGTTTAAATTATAAAACCTTCATTTTATTGGCAATTTCATAAAATTCTGGAGAAAGAACTAGTTTTACAACTTTCTATTAAGCCTAAAGTAGTGGCAAATTTCATGATTAGATTGCACAACACTGGATAGCTTAAACATTTCAAAATTGCCAGTTTGTTACTAGTGTGTATTTGATGTATACTGTAAAATACAAAATGCACTTTATGTTTTCCATCATGCAACAGTGAAACACTAGAGATTCATTCAATCATACAACAGGTATTTATTGAATGTCCGTGATATGTCAGGCAACTTGGATTGCTAAGATAAATAAGATGTTTAAGTAGTGTCATTGAGTGTTATAGATATGATGACAGAAGTATGTGCTGTATATATTAATGCTTCTAAAGCAAAGTGTGAGCAGGCAGATTACTTTATAAAAAGAAATAAAAGTCATCCCGATTAGAAGGAAAAAAGTAAAACATGTTTTACTTCTTTCAAGTGCTCTATTTGCACTTGAAATTATCTTTCACATATAAAATCCTAAAGCAACAGGAAAGAATCTGTTAGAATAAGGAGTTGGTAAGTTTAGCAAGGGTTTGGTATACTCAGTCAATATACAAAAATCAGTCTGCCTTTATGCAATAGCAATGAAACAATCCAAAACTTAAATGAAAACAATTCCATTTACAACAATAGCATCAAAAATGAAATGCTTAAGAATACATTTAGCAAAAGAAGTGCAAGACTTCTACACTGAAAACTAAAAAACATCGTTATATGTGAAGGAGAGGGGAGAAGGGACGCTAGAGGATAACTTAAGAATTAAGGGCATCTTTAGTTTGGGTTGACAATGTTGAGGATGTTTATGACTGAAAGGGAGTTATTCATTCTTCAGTGATTTCAGGTGTAATTTCTTAATTTGAAATATGGAAACAATGTTTCTGCATGACATAAACATACAAATGAATTAAAGTGAAAATTCTAAGGTTCCCGTTATTGCTATACTATGTTTATGAAACTATTTTAAGATTTTATCAAGTTCCCAAAGCACTCGAAAAAGAAAAAAAAAATCATGGTGGGTATTGTATAGCTTAAATATTCCAATTTGCCCAGACTTGATAAAAATCACTTAAAAAAAAAAACAGAAAAAATTGAATTTTTTAGGTTTGATTTTGTTGTCGTTTCAAAATCTCAGTTCTCAATCAGCTTTCTGATTGCTAGCTGATAAAGGTAATTAAAAATAGATCCATACAGCGCATTAGAGTATTACTGTTTATGAAAGGATTCCAAATAAAGTGTTCAAATACAGGGGTTATCTTAGTCTAAAGAGATGTTGATATTTTATAATATCAAGCTCCATGGTACATGTAATTCACTTTATAAGCTATTAAAAAGTTTTAACACTTTATATGTTTTATAAATGAGTTTCCCTAAGTCCAGATCACTTACAGTAATAAATACATAAATACACACACATATATGTGTATATATACACACATACACACATACACACACACACATACATAATAAAAAGCTATCTGATTTTCCCTAGGATTAATACTTTCTAAAGAGCCAAATTTCTCAAAAGGCACAAGAATTTACCACTTTAACCTCAGAAACCTAAAAACAAAATTAGCAAACAAATCACCATACTTTATCTTGTGGTAAATTTTTCAAAAATGTATTTCATATTATTCTGACTTCTTAAATCAAAGAAAGGTCTAAAATATTTTGTCATTATAAAAATATGAATTATTATGTTTTGATTTTAAACACTGAAAAACTTCAAATATTATTAGAATTAAGTGACAAAAAGTCCACATAGGACCAGACCAAGCTCTTGTAGCACTTTTTAAATAAAGTATGTGATTTTGATTTTTCCTATTTTTTTATACTTTCTTATTTCTCAGTCTATTTCTAAGAGGCAACCTGACTGTAAGGGTGAGGGGCAAGTGTATGCACTGTATTGCTAGCAGGCGTTGCAAAAGCATGGCATAATTTCTAGACAATGAGAGTGTCTTGCCTTTGCGATGTGCTGCATAAGTAGAGCGGATGCCTAGGATGGCCCTTCCCATGACCTGGGCATCCGAACTGCTTCAGAGTCCAAGGAGGGGCCCTAGGTCACCAGCTATTGGGTGTGGAGGGTCGTCCTCAAAAACACTTTTTTCTCTCTTTTAAATAAAATTGATATTTTAAAATTGTTACTGTATAGGGAGACACAACTATACCAAATAGTTATCATCCGATTATTGACTCTGTGAACATTGAATAAGTATAAAAACGCTTCAGAATAAAAGCAAATATAAAACAGCCTGGGGAATACCTTAAACTCGGAATGAAAACCCAGCAGCTATTTGGAGGCTTATCAGTATGGAAGAGAACTTGAAATAAAATTGTCCTCAACAAATAGCACAGAGCTTTAGATGCAATTGACTCTTAAAAGTATTTGAATGAACTTGGAGATCATATGCTATATCAAGGAGCAACTCTAAGATAATCAACAGAAGTTTTAAAAGATGGAGATTTGGTTTCAATAAAATAAGAACATTCTAATGATGAAAGTTGTCATTGTAATAGACCCCTCGGGAGCTGGGCACTGTTCTAATGGTCTTGCAGCATTAATTTGATCTCAAACCCCATGGGCAAGACCTTAGTAAATGTCTATATCAAAGGGGTAGCTAGAGGAAGAAGAAGGGGAAATAGGGTAGGGAAAGAACGTGCAGAGGAACAGGAGAAATATCTGCAGGCATGGCGAAACTGAGTCACAGAAAGGTTAAAGCAATCACATGGGTGGAAAGCCATAGGGCCAGGGTTTGAACCTAGGAAGGCTAAATCCAAAGCCCACAATCTCAACCTCTAAGCTATGATGCCACTCAACTATGAGTTTATACTGAATGTTCTAAAACAAACTCTTACGTTGTAAACCCAGGTATGGGAAATATTTACCAAAACTGGCCCAATTTTCAAAAATAAACAAGTTTTTTTCTCCTGCAGTTTACGGTTCACGGGACGTAGCCTCCTGTTTGCACAGCCCAGGAGGTGCGCTGGGGTTAGGATCAGCATGCCCCAGGCAGTTCCCTGTGATCACGGTGCTGCCTTGCTTTCTGAAAGCCTCTTTGTGACTCTGCTTTGGGTTTGTAATCAGGGGGGCCACATGAAAAATAAAGCCTAGAGCTGTTATGGTCATGGGTCGTGACTGGTAATGAGACCTAGAAAACCCTCTAGCAAGACTGCCTTCCATAAAGTGGGAAATAATTTTTTAATATAAAGCACTTAGCCTAAAGTGTCTGTGTGTGTTTGTGTTTCACAACCATTTGTTCATGCAAACATTATTTCTTTTGCTTTCAAAATAAGGACATTTGCATAGGTGACCTCCTTTTCTTGGAAGGCTTTTCTTCAACATTTCTCCTTTCCTTTAGTTTTCTTCTTAAGGGGCACTAGAGTGAGAGGCCTTCCCTCTTGGTCATTCTCTCACACTTTTACTTGTTTCTTTATTGAGTTGATTTTTTTTCAGGCTTCTGTTTGCTTGTTTTTATTTCTCTCCCCATAAGAATGGAAGTTCTAGGAGGCTAGAGTTCACTCTGTCTTGTTTCCATTGTATCCCCAGCACCTGACATACAGTCTGGTACACTGTACAGCAGGGGTCCCCAGCCCTCAGGCAATGGACGGGTGCCAGTCTGCAGCCTTGTTAAGAAAGGAGCCACACAGCAGGAGGTACTGCCTGAGCTCCACCTCCTGTCAGATCAGCAGGGGCATTAGATTCTCCTAGAAGTACAAACCCTGTTGTGAACTGTGCATGTGAGGGATGTAGGCTGAGCACTCCTTAGGATAATCGAACTAATGCCTGATGATCTGAGGTGAAACAGTTTCATCCCAGAACCAACCCCTGCCACGTCGGTCAAAAAACTCTTCCCTTCAACTAGTCCTTGGAGCCAAAAAGGTTGATGACTGCTGCTGCAGACGATAAATACATGCTTGCAAATGGATTTAAAAAGTTTGTTGAATACTACTACACATCATTTGGCAAAGAAAGAAATTAAAAGGATGGCTCCTTTTCTATGAAAACTTACAGTGTAATTCTAAGTGAAGTTACAATGCCATATGACAGTGATATGTGATATGTGCCGGGAACGAAATGGACAATGTTTGACAAACATTGTTTGTCTGGGGGAGTCAGAGAAAATAACTTGAGTGATGCCCCACTTCGGGAGGATGCTTCTTTGAGTAATCTCTGAGGCATTTTCCATGGCCAAAATGTAGAGCATTGAGAGAGAGAAATCATTTCTCCCTGTCCAGCAGACACAAGTGGCTTTGTCTCACCACATACCCATGCATCCGTGGATCTATTAACAGCTTCTGAGGTGTAGCCAGAGATATAATAACACCCTGTCCAACAAACAAAAACACATGACAGTGGCTCTATGTATACATTTATATTCATCAGATTTGCAGAAAGAAAAACTGAGAATTCTCTGCAATCAATATAAAGCCCAGTGCCAAAGACCTGACCATGTTAATGCACATAACTTTGGAAAGTAGAGGAGGTGTGATAGACTCTTCTAAGAGTTTTAGTAAGTCCCAAATAGGATAAAGCAAGAATGAGTAACTCACTGCATACTTTTAGTAGGTTACAGCATGCAGATAGTGATACATTTAACTAAGTAACTATATATAGTTTATACTATGGGCTTAATCGTTTTAGAAGAGTCTTATTTTAAAATTACTTGCAATTTGAGCTATGAAGTGGTTAGTCGTGCAGTTGGATGAGCCGCTCCCTACAATTGGGCTTGGAAAGGCCAGCGCCTACCTGGTGGGAAGTGATATTTTTCCTGACTATTTGGGACAGTCAGGGTGGGGGGCAGTTGGGCTGTAGAAGGCTGTCTGCCTTCAATGTCTGTGAAAGTGTTTCTAAGGAGAGTGAGAATCCTTTGGCATGTAGCAAAATCTTTACATTGCAGAGAACATAGAGTTACTGGAAATTCAAAAGCCACTTCTAGAACACTAGAAATGAGCAAAAGAGAACTGCTGAGCTGCAGATTTTTGTTTTTAGGTTGAGGATATCTGGAAATTGTCAAGGTAAGCTAAACACTCTCTGGCCTTCTGACCTTCATCTTCCCACGGCAGCCAGTCAGACCTCAGAGTGCCCTGTGAGCTTCTGTAAGCTGCTAAGAAACCACTTAGGAGCTGACCACTTCCTCACCCAAATAAGCCTGCTTGCTCTTTTCATCTTCCTAGATATCTAGCCTATGTTGCTTAACAAACAAATAGAGAATACGATGATACCATGATTCTGATTCCACAAGCCACATGTAAAACCTACTAATCTCAAATTATATACTTGTTAACACTGTGTGTGCCCCAGCATTGTGCTAAGGTGTATTTACAAACTTGCTGAGCTGGAGGGGATTAAATACACTGAAGTAGGATCTAAGTGCTAATAATCTAATTCAGGAGCAGATTTATACAGCACTGAGGAAACAACTGGAGCCCGGTGCTGGGTAGGCCCTATCTCACTGTCTAAGATGCAAACAGCAGCTGGGCATAAGGAGAGGCTCCGGCTGGAGAGGCCGCTGCTCATAAGCTTCGTCCGGGAGCTCTGTCCAGGCACCAACCGCAAGCGAGATGTGGATCATCCTCCCCTGCGTGCGCTGGCCCCACCCTATATTTCATTCTTTATTCTTTTTACTCCCTACGTTTATTCCGTGATAAACGGAGACAATTTATTGTTCAATACGTTTGCTTGTGTGATCCTATTGTGAAACTTTTGCCATTGCATGTTTGTTGTGTTTTATGTATGACATTTCATGCCTTCAAGTACTCTATGATACAAACAGAAAGAATACGTTCAATTTTTAAGAATAGAAATCAGGCTCAGATGGTTCCTCCGGGTTCTGCCCAGTCCACACAGCTGGTAAGTAACCAAGATGAGTGAGGACCCAGAGCTTCTCATGACTGTCCCAGTCATCCACATGGACCTGCCTCCTACCCTCAACTTGAGTAATTATCTATTTTCTTTAAGACATAAATCAAATCCCAGCTCCTCTATGAAGACTTTTCTATGGCTTCTGTCGGTGGTTATAAACTCCAATTTGTATCTGTGCTCTAAGCCTTTCCTGCTAAGAGGTCTTGGACAGATCACTTTTCTGATCTGAGATGTAGTTTGTCATCAGCTAAATAGAGTAAATAAGCTGAATCAACACAATCTTAGTACTGAATGGACACCTTCTTATCACAGGCAAATAGTCATAAAACGATGGTCATAAAATCCATGTCCCAACTTGCATTTCCAAAATAGTTATATTAAAGTTTCCAAGATCCAAGTCACAGAAATGGAATTTATTTTATTTATTTTTTATTTTATTGCATTATTATTATTATTATTATTTATTATTATTTTGAGACGGAGTCTCGCTCTGTCGCCCAGGCTGGAGTGCAGTGGTGTGATCTCGGCTCACTGCAAGCTCCGCCTCCCGGGTTCACACCATTCTCCTGCCTCTGCCTCCTGAGTAGCTGGGACTACAGGCGCCAGTCACCACGCCTGGCTAATTTTTTGTATTTTTAGTAGAGACGGGGTTTGACCGTGTTAGTCAGGATGGTCTCGCTTTCCTGGGCTCATGATCTACCCACGTCGGCCTCCTAAAGTGCTGGAATTACAGGCGTGAGCCACTGCGCCCGGCCTATTTTTTTAAGCATTAAAAAAAAAAAAAAAAAAGAAGAAGTTGGAAATAATGTGAAAGTTGGTAGCACAGTTAACCCTTGAACTACACAGGTTTGAATGCCTAAGGTCCACTTAGATGCGACTGAAACGAACACACAGTATTTGTGGGATGTGAAACCTTGGATATGGAGGGAAGAACTATCTCATCTGCTGGTTCGGGAGGGGCGACTGCGGAACCCGAATATGTATACAGTTTGGTAACTGCGGAGATCCTGGAACCAACCCCTGAAGATACCGAAGGATGACTGTAAGTAATTTGTACAAAGTTTTGAAAATGAGATTTATCCTTTTTTGTTTTCTGCCCATGGTCACAAACTTTGGTGGGCCTCCATTGATAACAAAATAAACTGTTAATATTTTATGAATACTTTTAAGATCTTTTGTTATTTGAACCCAAAAACTATTTTTCTCATTTTTCCTCATTCTGTCTCCACTACACATAATAAATCTTTCACACAACAGTAATCACTCCTTCCAAACACTCACACTTTCTCCCATCTCTGCCTTTTAATACTGTATTATCACCCTTGGAGTATTTGTGTATCAGCCCATTGACATCCAATCATATATTTCAAAGTTTTGCTCAGTTTTTAACCCTAGACCATTCTTTTAGCAAAATTAACTTCAGTCCTTCTGTGCTCTAAAAGTGCCTGTCTTCCACCTTGATTAGATCTCCTCTCAATTTAAATAATGGGAGCCTGTTTAAACCAGCAAAATCAAAAACGGAGACTTCATTGTAAAAGCACTGGTGTCTTAGTCAGTGCAGCCAGATGGTAGGTAAGGGCTGGAAGAAGGAAGCCACAGGAGTCAAGGCCTCGCGGTGTCCTTCCGCCGTCTCTCCTGCCTACTTTCTGTGCCTGTTTCCAGTGTCCGCCATACCGTGGACACGCAGCAGGTGGCCAGGCTGGCACTCCTGTTGTCACATTCAAGTAACCCACTCAAACTTGAGTCTGAAATCTCTTAGTTATAACTTCAAATTCCAGGGAGAGACCTTTCCTTTGCACAATGGGGTCAAATCTAGTCAGATATTACATAAATTTCCTATGGACTGAGAGAGGGACAGTTATTGTTGGTAAGGACTGACAAGTTATCCAAAAATTTTCCAGGGGAAATCTCCAAAGGAAATATCATTTGCTTTTCTTCATTCAAAGAGAACATCACATGCTATATTCTTTGCAACAGTGATATTCTATTTAGAATAATATTTTCTAGTCTCTGAAATGCCAGTACTGAAAAGCAGAATGCTAAGAGAGGTTAACTATAAAATAACTTTAAAAAAAGACCTTTTAGTGCTTTTCATTGCTGCCATTATCATTGTTATCTTTATCATTGTCATTATCACCATCCCTAATAGTCATGCATACTTTGCTTTGACCTGGTTTCAGACACACAGCCACTTGTGCCATACGAATAAGAAGAGTACATTTAATAAATGTACAAAGTTTCTGTTAGCCCCAGTAACTAAATAAGAATGAGTAAAGATGTATTTTTGATCTGTGTCCCCACCCAGAAGCCTCCCAGAGGCAGAACCACTATGCTTCCTGTGCAACCTGCAGAACCCTGAGCCAAGCAATCCTCTTTTCTTTATAAATTACTCAATCTCAGGTGTTTCTTTATAGCAATGCAAGAATGGCCTAATACAAGTAACTTTTGAAATGTTAGAAATTGTAGATGTTTTTAAAGGCATAAATGTGATGCTGAGGAAAACAGCTAATCTTTTTTAACTCTGAAGATTCCTTGAGAGAAATTGTTGATGCGAACTTTTTTTTTTTTTTTTTTGTATTATCAAGTTTTCCCTGAAATAAAGCATTATTGATACTCCCTCTTCTGAATTCTGGGCCTTTCTTTCTTTCTTTCTTTCTTTCTTTCTTTCTTTCTTTCTTTCTTTCTTTCTTTCTTTCTTTCTTTCTTCCTTCCTT
>NW_012115633.1:1810019-1830341 GCF_000951035.1 Colobus angolensis palliatus | reverse complement strand
CTTTCTTTCTTTCTTTCTTTCTTTCTTTCTTCCTTCCTTCCTTCCTTCCTTCCTTCCTTCCTTCTTTCTTCTTTCTCTCTCTCTCTTCTTCTTTTTTTCTGATGGAGATTCACTTTTGTCACCCAGGCTGGAATGCAATGGTGTGATCTCAGTTCACCGCAACCTCTTCCTCTTTGGTTCAAGCGACTGTCCTGCCTCAGCCTCCCGAGTAGCTGGGATTACAGGTGCCTGCCACCACTCCCAGCTAATTTTTGTATTTTTAGTAGAGACGGGGTTTTGCTATGTTGACAAGGCTGGTCTCGAACTCCTAACCTCAGGTAATCCACCTGCCTCGGCCTCCCAGAGTGCTGGGATTACAGGCATGAGCCACTGCTCCTAGTCTGGGTCATTTTTTCAAAGTGAGATAATTTGGGAGGTCAACCATGTTCACATCAATGCTTTTTACACCAATACTTGTTGCAGATGGGAATACCTCATTCCTGTCTCAAGTGAATATTTATTTTATCATCCTGTTCCTAAATTATGAATCAGGTGCTTAAGCAGGAACTGAATTATTAAGCAGCAGTAATTTCTTTAAGTCACATAGAAGAAAGGCTGAAAGCATTCTTCAAAATTTATGCAAGTAATTATATTATTGTCCTAGAGTGACATTAGAGTATGTCCTATTGTGACATTTCACAGTGTGTTTGTAACTTTAAATTATAAATATAAAAAGCTTCTCATTCAAAATAAGAGCTGACCACAGAATTTATATTGGTGACGGAGCAAGAGTCTTCCTTAAAAAGGGGCAGCTAAAATTGCTGAGAATCAATCTGGATATCAGCCTCATCATGGGTTGAGAAGAATTAGGCTGTTAATGCTGCTACTTCTACTAATGGTTCCTCTGATTTTTCACAGAATTTGTCCTTTATGAATCATTATCACAAACCAACTGACGTATACATTCATCTTACATTATTGAGAATTTTGCTAATCTTTTATAGACTTTTATAGTGTCACTGTTATAAGAGCATTCTATGTGGAGATTTTGTTTTGAAATTCATCTCTTATTTATTCCGCAGGTGTCTACTGAATATCTAATTTGTGTCAGGACCATAGTTGAGACTGAGGGGAACAGACACTCTCAGAATCCACTTATGACAGCTCCAAATATCTATGATCAGCTTTGTCTCTTTTCCACTAGTCTCTGTGGAAGATATCTCCTCTCACTTTAAGGCTAATCCTTCCATGGGTAGCTCCTATTGATTGTAACAGTCTTCCTCTCCCCAGTTTGTTCTATTCCCCCCAAGTTCTACTCTTTCCTTTCTCCCATCTGTTCAACCCCTTATTACTACTGCAATTCCCAATGTCCAGGCTACAAAATGGTCTGCAATCTTTCCCATTCTCAAGCCCACATAAACACACGCCAGAATTGTTTCTCTGTAGTTCATTGCTGTATGCCCATAGCTTCTCAATAATTATATGTTGAGTTTAATGAATGGATAACATAAGGCAATATAAAGGTAGGAAAATATCTTATCCAGAGAAATTTTTTTAATTTTTATTTTTATGACTGGGGTACATATGCAGGATGTGCAAGTTTGTTACATAGGTAAATGTGGGCCATGGTGGTTTGCTGCACCTGTCCACCCATCACCTAGGTATTAAGCCCTGCATGTATTAGCTGTTTTTCCTAAAACTCTCCCCTCCCCATATCCCATCCTCCCTAACAGGCCCCAGTGTATATTGTTCCCTTCCTTGTGTCCATATGATCTCATTGTTCAATTCCCACTTATAAGTGAAAACATACCATGTTTGGCTTTCTGTTCTACATTAGTTTGCTGGGGATAATGGTGTCCAGCTCCATCTATGTCTCTGCAAAGGACATGATCTCATTCCTTTTTATGGCTGCATAGCATTCCATGGTCTATATGTACCACATTTTCTTTTTCCAATCTATCATTGATGGCATTTTGGTTGATTCCTTGTCCTTGCTGTTGTGAATAGTGCTACAATGAACATATGTGCATGTATTGATTGCTGGGTCAAATGGTATTTCTGGCTCTAGATCTTTGAGGAATCACCATACCATCTTCGATAATGGTTGAACTAATTTTCATTTCCACCAACAGTGTAAAGGCGTTCCTGTTTTTCCACAAACTGGCCAGCATCTGCTGTTTCTTGACTTTTAATGATGGCCATTCTGACTGGCATGAGATGGTATCTCATTGTAGTTTTCATTTGCATTTCTCTAGTGATCAATGATGTTGAGCTTTTTTTCATGTTTGTTGGCTGCATGAATGTCTTCTTTTGAGTATCATCAGGGTGACAGGCAACCTGCAGATAGGGAGAAAATTTTTGCAATCTATCTATCTGACAAAGGTCTAATATCCAGAATCTACCAGGAACTCAAACAAATTTACAAGAAAAAAACAAATGACCCTATTAAAAAGTAGGCAAAGGACATGAACAGAGGAAAATATTTTATAAATTTATGGGCAACATTTTGGTCTAGTCTCTAACAAGTAGCCATTTATTTGATAATTTAAAATGTTATTACTTAAAAATACACTTTCATAAATTTTGTTTAAGGTAGATTGATCACTTGACCTCTTTGAGAACAGTCTCTTGTCTAATTTGGTTTTATGTCCTTATTTTCTAAGTGGTTTCTTATCATGGAGTAGGCATTCAACAAATATTACTCAAGTAAATTATATTTGGATTATTCACTTTTAAATATTCTCTTTGATAAGACATTATAAGCCCAAATGATGAAAAATTATTCAAGTTCACCCAGGTATTCTGTGACTAGAATTTCTATGTAAATCCAGTTGTTACACCTTTCTTCCAATAAATCATAACCAAATGTCTTTAAGAGTGAGCTGCTATCTGCACCCAAGGGGCTACCGCATCACCAGGAAAGTCATACTGTATCACAGTCTTTTGTCTTTGTGCCCTTGAGCCTGCTTGGAATGTCAGGGTTTCAGACCTGGCTAAGATCCATCGCAACTCCATTCTTTCCTTCATGTCCTCAGTGCCTGAACTTTGCCGAGTCTTATTTATAACAGCCCTGTAGGATATACATGCAAACATATATAACCAGTTACCTGAAGTCCATGCCTACAGAGGACCATTTTCAGGAGGTCCTTGTGAGAAGCTGAGATCTTCTTAGAAAACATGAGTATACATGTTTTTCCTAGACAATGTTAATATCTCTCATTCAGACTGCTGCTCTGGAAGACTCTGTCCAGGACCATCCTATGTTTGCTTTCTCCTACCATAGGCTAGTTTTCTTTCATTTATGCCCTGAAATACGAGCCAGAATTCTCTCTTTTTTCCTACAGTGTGGATCATGGGAGCTCTTTTGCAAAGCAGATATTACTCCAGCAGCTTTACAAACGTCGTCGTCATGTCTACACTACAAGGTGGGCATTTGTGTCCACATTTATACAGATAAGTAAATAAGATTATGAAAGTTTAAATTACTAAAAGTACTAGAACTGAGATTCATATGCCTTAAATAGCTACGTATTTCTATAAGTTATTTTTAATTAATAGCGTATTTATTGTGTCAGAATAATAAAAAAAATTTGAATGAAAAATCAGTGAACTCTATCAAACATGTCTAATTTAATTATTGGGTTCTATATCCTTGATTCCTAGGAGAAGAGCTGTATAAAAACTAGGGATTTATGAGCTGTTTAGTAGTGAAAACAATTAGGTATAACACTCATATAACATTTGTTTTAATTCTATTACTTGGCTAAAAGTTATGTTAATTATAGAGAAAGGAAATATGCTAATTATAGAGAAAGGAATTATAGAGAAAGGAAAAAGGGTGTGGACAAAAGTCAAGGAAAGGAAGGTGGGAAGGACAGCTGGGCAGAGCAAGAAGTTGTGCTGTGAAGTTAGCTCAGTGGAGGCCTCAGCCAGTGTCCTGGGAGTTCTGAGGGTGGGAAGACTCTCAAGATCATCCCTAGTTGGGGTGAGAGGGTGGGAGTTTGCATACCCAGTTTGATTAGTGATTGGATGTGACCACACCAGAAGGGGCCTGGGCCTGGCCATGGCTGCCATAACTCTCCTTAGCTGGGCCATCCCTGTGGAGTGAATGATTAAGGCTGTTCTGCTAGGAGAACTCCAGGCACCTGTGAGAGAAAGTCGTCCATTTCCAAAGGGAGGTCATCATAGCACCTACTGTGGAAGATTATGGGGTAACATGAAAAACACAAGAAATGAGATAGAAAACAAAATAGATGCCTTCATTAAAGCTATGTCGAAACTTGTGTTCTTATGCATCAACTGTGAGGCAACACAAAGGGATTGGTGAAGCTGAAACTCATTTCTTTGTACTATTTTCATAATTATATGTAAGAGAGTTTAATTTATATGTAACATAGACTAGTCTGAAAGTTTTATCTATAGTCTTTATTCATTTAAGGAGTTTGCTTTCTATTCCTAGATTCTAATAGATTTTTGTTATGATTGGGTATTGAATTTCATTGCACGATTCTGAGATTATTACATAATTTCTCCTCTTTTTTGTCTGTTTATGATATGAGCTGTTATTGATTGAGTTTCTTATTTTAAATCACCCTTGCTTTAAAGAACCTGTTTAGTCAGTAGATCGTATCATTTAATATATTGTTGAGATTAATTTGCTAATCAGTTTAGGATATTTATATCAATGCTCATGGAAGGGTTTGATTTGTAAATTTTCCTTTCTTGTCCTTTTCAGGGATATGCTGACCTCATACAAAGTTTACAAATGTGTTCCTATTTTCATTCTTATCTGTGGAGTTTGTGTGAGGTCAATGCTATTTCTTCTTTTAATATTTAAAAGAATTCACTAGTCAGGCCATTTAGGGCTAAAGTTCTTTTGAGGAAAGGATTAGAAGAATAGTTGATAATAGGAACATTAAAATTTTTTATTTCTCCTTCTGTTAGTTTTGATCAATTATGTTTTTGTCATAGAATATAAATGCCAAATTATTGGCATACAGTCTATCAAAATGTTCTTTTATTATCTATCCAAATATCTTTGCAGGTCTGCAGTGATATTTGCTTTTTCAGTCATTGTATTGATAGTTTCCTGACTCATTTTTAAAAATCAATTTTGCTAGAAATTTATAAATGTTACTAATTATTCCAAATAATCAACATTTGGCTTTTGTGATCCTTGTTTTATATTCTCTAAAATATGCTTGTATTATATTCTCAAAACTCTGTTCTTATCTTCATTAGTATTCTTTTCTACTTTGTGTTAGGTTTGCTGGTTTTTTAGCTTACTTTTTAATATGAACTTTTGTATTATTTATTTTCAGCCTTTCTTTTTTCACAATATATGCATTTAACATCACAAATTTTTCACTAAAGCGTTGCTTTAGTTGTTTGCAACAAATTTTGATGTTTTGTTGTAATTATAATTCAGTTGAAATATTTCTAGCTTCTGTTATGTGTCATAGATTATTGTTGTTATTTATAAATTACTGAGAAATGTGTTGTTTACTGTTTAACAAGTTTGCTATTTTTATAGTTTTATTTTTATTATTAGTGCCTGGCTTCTTTCTACTTAGGGAACATACTCTGATGAAGTCTATCCTTTGATAGTTATTGAGGCTTTCTTTATAGTCCAGCATATGGTCATTTAGTTAATATTCAGTATGTAGATTAAAAGACTACAAATTCTATAATAGTTACATTGTTCTGTATAGATAAATGAGGTGAAATCTCTTAATTGTATATTCATAGCTATGTTACATAATTTCTTGATGCATCGGTTTCTTAGCTGTGTTACTCAGATTTTCTATATCAATGAAGATCAGTCTTCCTGTTCACTTATTTTCTCGATTATTTCAAGACATATTAAAATCTCCCAAAATGATCACATACTTGTCCCTGCTCCCTTGAATTCCCTAATTTTTGCTTTATTTGTTTTGAAACTATATTATATAGATTTATAATTATATATACTTATCTGAAGCTATGTTATAGAGATTTAGAATAGTATAACTATTTAGAATAGTATAGCTTTATTTACCTCTATGGTTTAGAATAGTCTTCATCTCTAGAAAGTCTTCTTACCTTTAAGCACACTTTTTATTATATTAGAATAGTGACATAAGCTTTTGAAAAGTATTTTGATTGTTTTCCATTATTTTAGTTTTAAACTTTATTTTTTATTTAAAGCCTGTCTCACACATGTGTAATTGAGTTAAAGATAGACTGGATTAAGAAAATGTGGCACATATACACCATGGAATACTATGCAGCCATAAAAAAGGATGAGTTTGCGTCCTTTGTAGGGACATGGATGCAGCTGGAAACCATCATTCTTAGCAAACTATCACAAGAAGAGAAAACCAAACACCGCATGTTCTCACTCATAGGTGGGAACTGAACAATGAGTTCACTTGGACTCGGGAAGGGGAACATCACACACTGGGGCCTATCATGGGGAGGGGGGAGAGGGGAGGGATTGCATTGGGGAGTTATACCTGATATAAATGATGGGTGCTGACGAGTTGATGGGTGCAGCACACCAACATGGCACAAGTATACATATGTAACAAACCTGCACGTTATGCACATGTACCCTAGAACTTAAAGTATAATAAAAAAAAAAAAAAAGAAAAGTTTTACCATCTAAAAGAAAAAAAAAAAAGTTGAATGGTGAGGACAGAGCCAGACTCCAGTAGATTGAGGCAGAAGCAAAGAAATATAAGAGAAAAATAGGTAACTCTTTGGATACGTTTGGCTGTTCTGGATGAAAGAAAAATCAAGCAATCGCTGGAGGAAGTGTCTGAGCTGAGGGGATCGGATGTTTATGTGATTTTTAACATGGAAGATAATTGAGTTATATTTAAAGTCTGAGTGTAAATCTCCAGATGAGAGGTAGACATTGATACAGGATAGAAAGAGATAACTGATGTCACTAAGTGCATCAAAATGTAAGAAAGATTGGGATCCAGAGTGTTCTTCTACTGTAACCAAAAGGAACAAGAGACATGTACCCAGGAGTTGGCGACAGGTGTAACAGCCATGCTGTGCTCATTGGGAGAGCACCTGCTGCTGACTTGAAGGTTTTTTGTTTTTTTTTTTTTAAGAATGATACAATCATTATTCTATTCCTTATGAATAAATATATGTATGTATTCAAAAAAAAGATTTAATATTTTTTATGGCATTACATCGTTCGGGCTTCCTGAGAAGAAGACCATGAGACAAGGATTTTGATATACAGAGTTTATTCAGTGATTATCTTATGCTTCACTGACATGCTTCACTGCATTTTAGTTGGCAAATTAGATAGGGAAGGAGAGGAAGCCACTGTTGGCAATTTGAGCTTAATCTGACCAGGGTTGATCACAGACAGCACAGAAGGCACACCTCCTACATAATTTCCACACTCCAAAAAATGAAGTGTTTAGGCTGTTCATTTTCTAACTCTGAGGAGTCTTTGGTTGAAGGTTATTCCTGGGAGACACACAGGTGTAGAGTAGGATGCTATAGCCAAAGAATGCCTCCAGCCAAACATGCACAGGGGAAGGAGAGTAGAGACTGGACCACTATAAAAGAAACAGTAAAAGCTGATTGATATGGGCAGATAATTACCACTAGCAGCTATATCCAGTCTGACAATGTTTGTCTTTAATTAAATTAGTTAGAACATTTATATGCTTAGTGTAAATATGTATGCATATAAATTAGTTAAAATATGCCATATAACGAATTGGGTTTTATTTTACTGATTGTGTTTCTTTCCCACTCTGATATTGCCTTTATGGATTAATCAGATTTTATTTTTTGCATTTTCTCCTTGTATTAACTTGTAGTACTTTCTTTTACTCATCTATTCATAATTACCATAGGGAGTAGGATTATATCATGTAACCTTGCCTTGTTAATAGATAATAAAATTATGTTATTACTTCTCAAATAATGTCACACCTTTAGAACATGTTAATGGCATTAATTTCCTCCTAACTTTTACTTAATTGACATTATGCATTTAAATGTTACATATTTTTTCTTACACTGTATACAAAAATCAACTTAATATAGACTTATGTAAGATCTGACACTCTAAAACTTGTAGAAAAAAGTTTAGTAGAAAAATTCTATGACATTGGTCTGGGCAATAATTTTTTTGGATCTGACCTCGAAAGCAAAAATATATAAATGAGATTACATCAAGCTTAAAAGCTTCTTCACAGAAAAGGTAACAGTGAACAGAATGAAGAGACAACCTCCAGCACAAGAGAAAATATGTGCAAACCATACATATAATAAGGGGATCATATTCAAAATCTATAAGGTTCTCACAGGACTCAATAGCAAGAAAACAAATAACACAATTAGAAATTGAGCAAAGAACCAGAAAAGAGAATTCTCAAAAGAAGACATACATATAGCCAACAGGTATATGAAAAATTGATCAACATTACTAATCATCAGGAAAGTGCAAATTAAAACCACAATAAGGTGTCACCTCACAGCTTTTAAATGGTTACTATATAAAAAAAGATAAGTGTTAGTGAGGATATGGAGAAAAATGAACTCTTGCACACTATTTGTGGGCACGTACATTAGTAGAGCTATTATGGAAAACAGTAGAGAGGTTTCTCAAAAAATTAAAAATAGAACTACCATATGACCCAGCAATCACACTTTTGGGTGTATACCCAAAGAAAACAAAACTAGTACATCAGAAAGATATTTGCACTCCCATGTTTATTGCAGCATTATTCACAATAGCCAAAATACGGAATCAACCTATGGGTTCATCAACAAATGTATGGATTAAGAAAATGTGCTATATGTACACAATGGAACCCTTAAAAATAAAAGGAAATCCCATGATTTGCAACAAGATAAATAAACCTGTATGACTTTCTGCTAAGTGAAATGAGTCAGTTACAGAAATACACACACTATAATCTCACTCATGTGTGGAATGTAAAAAGTCAAACTCACAGAGGCAGAGGATGGTGGTTACCAGGAGCTTCAAAGTGAGGTGGGGATTGGGAAGATGTTGGTTAAAGATACAAAATTTCAGTTACATAGGAGCAATAAATACAAGAGAACTATTGTACAACAAAGTGACCATAGTAACAATATATTTTAAACTTGAAAATTGCTAAGAGAATAGATTTTAAGTGTTGTCACCACACACACACACACACACACACACACACAATGTTAGGGAGCCAGATGCAGTGGCTTGCATCTGTAATTCAAGCTCCTCAGGAGGTTGAGGTGGGAGGATCTTTTGAGCCCAGGAGGTCAAGGCTGCTGTGAGCTATGATCTAGTCCAGTAAATATGTGAGGTAATGCATATGTTAATTACCTCTATTCAGGCATTCCATAAGGTACATATATGTTGCAAAACATCGTGTAGTATAACAAATATATACAATTATTATTTGTCAACTGAAGAGAACAAAAAAACACTAATTTGACATAATTTTAAGTCTCATAAAGAATGCTATTTTTGCCTTATAAGTAAATATTTAGTTAATTTTAATTTAAATTTACTCACACATTTACCCACTATATTCCTCATTCTTAACTTCTGAAATTTCTTCTTTTAATCTGAAGTTATATTCCATATGCATAAAATATTCTCCTTGATAGTTCTTTAAAGTCAGATTTAGTTTTCTCAATTTTGTTTGTCTAAAAATAAATTTTTTCACATTCATTGTTGCAGGATATTTTTATAAGGCATCCATTTCCCAGTTGAGATATTCTCTGATATCATTAGATATCAGAGAAGCTATCATATGATAGCTTTTAGGATATCATTATGTTGTCTCCTGGCTCATCAACTGAGAAGTCAGCTGCCAGTCTTATTGTTGCTTCTCTAAAGGAATGTGTTTTTCACATCTGGCTATGGCACTTACCCGAGGTAAGGACCTATGTGAAGAAAGGCATGCACTTATTACATAACATAATACTAACTACTTCTCTGATCCAGATATCTTGTTTGAGCATTCAGAACGAAATTAATAAGTTTGAACATACAAAATCTAATAGTCATCCTCTCCTTTCCTTCTGGGACTCACAATAAACCTATATTACACTTATAGTTGCATACTACATATCTCTAATATTCTTTTTGCATCCTTTATTGTGTTTTTCTCTGTGTCTCAATTCGTCATTTCTAATGACCCATCTTCCAATTCTCAAATCCTGTTTTCTGCTGTGTCTAATCTGCTGTAAGAACACTTTAGTTATTTCTTATCTTCATGTATCATTATATTTTTTAGATTTTAGAATTTCAACTTAAAAATAGGTTCTAATTAACTGATGAAAATGTGCATCTTTTAATCTATTGTCTACAGATTTTCCTCTATTTGTAAAGTTTGCTTCTCATAGTATTTAAAAGCCATTGGTAGTTCACATTTATAGTTGGATCAAACATAGGCTTATTTTTATTGTTTCTTTTTTATTTTGTTTTCATTCTGTCTTTCTGCCTTTTTTTTATAATTAATGCACTGTTATCTCCCTTAGGGGAAAATCTTTGCTTGTAGTGGTGCTGTATTTTTTCTTTTTAATTTATACATAATAATTATGTGTATTTATGGGTATGTGTGATATTTTAGTACATGCATACAGTGTGTAATGATCAAATCAGTATAATTAGGATATACATCACCTTAAACACTTCTTTGTGTTGAAAACATTTCAAATCTTCTCTTTTAGCTATTTTGAATTATACTATAAGTTATTATTAATTGTAGTCACCCTACTGAGCTAACACTAAAACTTCTCCCTTCTATCTAACTGTATGTTTTTACCCATTAACCAGCCTTACTTCATTCCTCATCCTCCATTTCCAGCTTCCAATAACCATCATGAGATCAACTGTTTTAGCTACACATTTGAGTAAATACATGTGTCTTTCTGTGACGAATGACATGACAAGAACTTGTGTATATCTGTCTTTCTGTGACTGGATTATTTCACTTAACATAATGATTTCCAGTTCAATCTGTGTTGCTGCAAATGACAGGATTTCTTTCTTTTTCAAAAGCGAATAGTATTCCGTTGTTTATATCTACCACACTGCCTTTATTCATTCATTCACTGATGGACCCTTAACTTGATTCCATACCTTGGCAATAGTGAACAGTGCTGCAATAAACATAGGGGTTTAGATACCCATTAGTGGGACTACTGGATAGTATAGCCATTCTATTTTAGGCTTTTTTTTTCTTTTAGAAATATCCATTAAAAAATGACTGTGATAATTTACATTCCCACCAATGGTGTCTAAATAGTTTCTTTTTTCTCTGTATTCTTTCCAGCATTTTTTTTTGTATTTTTGATAATAACCATGCTAATTGGGTAAGATGATATCTTCTTGAAGTTTTGATTTCCAGTCCTCTGATAGTTATTGATGTTGAGTATTTTCTCATATACCTGTTGACCATTTGTATGCCTTCTTTTGAGAAATGTCTACACATGTCCTTTGCCCACTTTGTAATGGGATTCTTTGTTTTCTTGCAGTTGAGTTGTTTGAGTTCCTTGTATATTTTGTGTATTACTTCCTTGTTTGATGAATAGTTTACACATATTTTCTCTCATTTTATAGATTGTTTCTTCACTCTGTTGATGGTTTCCTTTGCTGTGCAGAAGCTTTTTAAATTTAATGTAGTCTTATTTGCCTTTTTTTTTTTTTTTTTAGTTTGCCTGTTTGGTCGCCTTTTGAAACATTAGCCATAAAATTTTTGTCTAGACCAATGTCTAAGCTATTTTCCCATGTTTTCTTCTAGTGGTTGTATAGTTTCAGGCCTTACCTGTTAGCTTTTAATCCATTTTGAGTTGATTTTTGTATGTGGTGAGAAATAGGGGTCTGTTTTCATTCTTCTGCATAATAAGTTTTCATTGCATGCTGTGCATTACATACAAAAACTTTAGAATGTTATCTTTCTTTAGAGAGAGTTTGCTCTTCCCTAGGTGAGTCTGATAAAGGAGGATGCCATCACCTTTGTCCACTCAGGGACGTGTGCAGTCAAGGCTGGTGTGTATGCTTGATATAGACCAAGTCTGCCTCTTATTTCCGTTGTCCCTCTATAGTTTTAACTAAGAGTCTCATATTTCCTCAAGGTCTCCATTCTTTGTGCTTTCTAACTACATAGTATTTTCTCTCTCAAGCCTTCTAGAAATTATGTTGCACAAACTCAGGATAAATGTGGCTGCACAAATCAGATCCCCTCTTGAAGTTTGTTTCCTCTCTCCAGCTTCCTCTGTCTCACCAGCTCTCTATTGATTTTGAATAGATGATTTCATACTTTACCTGGCTGTCCTATGTATGCTTCATAAGAGTGGTGGTCTCCTACTAACTACTCTGTCCTGACATGTATGTGCAAGCACAGATTTATTTTATGATTATTATGTTTGCATCATGTCCTTATAGGTATTCATTTAATAATGCACAATCAGGCAAACTCTACTTGAGTTTGGCAGATAGTTGGCCAGAAGCCATTACTAGTTTACTAGCAAGAGAATTTCATTTTACATATTCTACAATTAGGTTGCTATTTAATTAGTTTAATATAATATTATAATTATATGTGAATTAAATTATTGGTAATAATTTATTTTATTATTTTTAAATTTAAAAAATCACCTCAAATTGTCTTATTTAGGTATATGAACTATGAAAATCCTAAATGACAGCTGTACTCTAGAACTCTTGAACTTAGACCGTCTATAATCAGGTAAATAACATCAGTAAAGAAATACTGCCTAAATGATGCCTGATAGAAATGTACTGATGTGGAGAAAAGAAGTGGAAAATTGGAGGGGAAGCTTTCTTTCATAATAAGAAGATAATAAAATTGGAATAAGAAACAACGGAATGGGGAGTATTTTATAATACTGAAGAGAATAGAAATGTGTTGCATTGGAGAAGATATTTTAAGATCAGAAGTGAACATATTAAGTGTTTTGTTAGAAGGTTTTAAAGCATAATTATGGCCAGGTGTGATGGCTCAAGCATGTAATCCCAGCACTTTGGGAGGCCAAGGCAAGCAGACCAACTGCGGTCAGGAGTTCGAGACTAGCCTGGCCAACATGGTGAAACCTTGTCTCTACTAAAAGTACAAAAATTAGCTGGGTGTGATAGCACATGCCTGTAATCTGGGATACTTGGGAAGCTGAGGCAGGAGAATCGCTTGAACCCAGGAGGCAGAGGTTGCAGTGAGCCAAGATCACGCCACTGCACTCCAGCCTGGGCAACAGGGCAAGACTCCATCTCAAAAAAAAAAGTGTAATTGTATAAATTTTGCAAGGTTAGAAATATCCCATATGATTAAAGTATAATCTACTAAGTCAGTAAATTTAAGAGAGTCCCAACTTGCCACAATATGGGGCTTCTACCTCATTATATGGTGTTAGAATGAGGAAATGCACATAGGCTATAATTAGGGAAAAAGTGACCTGAGAAGAAGTTGGAGAAAGGTTTACATGTGGTAAATGATGATACCAAAAGAGAACACACATATGTACATTAATTAAACAGTTTAGTTTTGAGCCCTTCAGTGCTAGAATTTTCTGAATAATGAAGATGTGTTGTCTTCCTCACTCTTGTATTTATAGTTTATGCAAATAAACTATGTGTTTGTAAATCAACATTTCTTACCAATTCAACATGATGTCCTTACCTCTTGAAGGGAAACTTGAACTGGAAGAGAAAATTATAATTGCTAGAGACAGCAGTAGTTATTTTGATGATCCCTTTCTGTGATGGATGCTACTCTATTATGTACATTAAATAATTGTCTCCTCACAGCACCCTAGGCATCCTAGGCATCCTAGACAGATGAGGAGACGGAAGCATAGAAAGGTTAAAACTCGCCCAGGGACACCAAGTTAACGCAAGCACTAGATGTCCAGAGGAAGCACTAGATGTCTCCTCTGTTTGGAAATATCTTTCCCAAGATGTATTTTCTGGTCTCTGTTTAAATGTTAATGCTCAGGAGGTCTTCTGTGAACACTGTCTGAAATAATTGCCTCGTCTGCCACTATCACATCATTGTATTTCCATTCTCTACACAGCATTTCCAGTAATAAAAAATTTATTTTTATTTGCTTATGTGATTAAGTTTTCTTTGTTAATATTATATACCTGCTTTATTTATTGCCATAAAATATGAGACATTTCATTTATTGTTTCCTTCTGTATCCAAAACAGGTACTTAATAGGCACTCAACAAATATTTGTTGAATGAATGAATGAATGTCAAATTGGTCAGTTGGCTTGGGTACTGCAATTGTAGTGTCGTGCTGCCATTATAATCTTTCCTAGTAGCCACAATTGGCAAGAAAAGCAAAGGACACCAAATGAAACTCAGGATAGGTAGACAGGGGAATCAAGGCGGATTATTCCTCTCTGGGATGTGTGCCAAAATATGAATACTTCATTGTTTAATCAGCTCAGTAGTTGTAACAGTCAATATGGTTCCCCTTTGCCCTAGAATTCTCTTTTCACTAGAATCAAGAGAAGGCAAGAGACACTTCCAAATTGAGACTAGTAAGTGGGAAGTTGGCACAAGATATGTTTGAATAAGCAATATTTTCCAGCATATTTAAAATACAGAAATGGATCACCAGAGACACTGCTTAGTGTCTTACAACCAGGAGCATACATGCTGCTGTCAGACAGCCCTGCCAGCACTGTGCTTTACTGTGTGTGTGACCTCGGGCAGGCTACCTAATTTTCCTGATTACATCCTTGTAAATTGGCAGCAGAGAGCATGTTTGCTAAGTCTTCATGGTTGTTTTCATAGGCCTCTCTTATGTGATAAACTATGAGGGTTTTTATAATCTACAACAGACATTTCAGGAAAGGTTGATGTTCAGATATAATTCAGTAAAAATCACTGTCAAAGGGGGTAAAAAAGAGTTAGATACAAACCACAGAAATTTGAACTTGGGGTATCACTCAAAGACCATTTCAAATGGGAGAAAAGTGAAAAAACAATGCTTTTGTGTCTTCTCATTTCCCATCACTTCACTGGAGGAAGATGAAGTCTCATAAAACTGCAAATGGAAAATAATATATCCTGTCAAGCTTGGCTAGGTATTGGGCAGTTAAATGTCAGCTCAAAATATTTATCTTAGAGCATTTCCTAGTGATTTATTCCTTGCAAAAATGCTATGTGTAAGTATAGTAAAACAAACAAACAAACAAACCAAAAACAAAAAACAGACAACCCTTTGGTATGTTGTCTTTCGTCATAAATACATCTTCTCTCTCATTTAGCAACATTATACCTTCCCTTTCATTCCTGTTTCTCACTTTCTTTTATGTCTGAGTCTTCTAGGTTTTATCTCTAACATCTCTACACTTGATAATTGGATGTGTATGTCTGAGTTTTAATATATACTGAAGATTGTGCTATATTTTGAAATAGCATGAAAAAATATGGCTCATGATTGCCACTTAAGACACCCAAAATGCAGGTCAAGCTTCATGAAGCACATGCAAAACTGAAGAATGAGGAGGGGAGCGACAGTCTAGTGGAGATTGATAATCCCCTTTTGCTGAAGAGCAGCACAGTATTTTGGATTGTAGGCACAGGCTTCAGCAGGCCCAGAGCTTATCACCTAAGCCTGTTGCTTTTGCATGAGCTCTGGAGAGTCTGTTAGCTTTCTGACTCTTAGTGTCCTTACGTGTAATAGAGTAGATGTTAATGCAGTTACATTAGTGAATGACATAAATGAAGCACTTAGTTTGGTATCTGATTCTTGTAGCTGCTCAATAACTAATATCAATTGTTATTAGTTTGAATGCTGGTTAATTCAAAACTTCTGGAATCAGTAATAATTTGTGTGTATGTGTGTGGTTTAAATTCTGCTTGTGTGTTCAAGCCACCTATGTATACAGGAGAAATAATTGCCTGTGCTGACCACTGAGTCTAGAGTCCCGTTCAGGCCCCTATGCCCATTTTGGCCTTTGTCTCAATTCTGCCAAGGATGGATTTTGCTGCTGTGGAAAAGAGGGCTACTATTTACGTGTATGGCACTCCGTGGATTTGCACAGTCTACAACACTCATCTACGTGCATGGAAGCCCCCTTAAGAGTGCACTTTCTGGATGGCAGTTGTTGGGCTTCTCTCAGGGAGCAAAGACACACTGTGTCTCTTCAACTACTCAAGACAGTAGCCAGAAATGTCCATGCTCAGTGGGCTGTACCTGAAGTTTATGCCATATGTAATAGATATTCCTTAGGCAGAAAATAATTTATAGAGCTCAGATTTTTCATGTTGTCATATGAAAACATGACATGTTACTATGTCATATATAAATTATATGTTATACCATATATTACATGATACCTGATATAATACCTATGGTTTTTTATATTGGCAGAAAAAATAGTCATATAGAATAAAGAAATATATTAGTAGGTGACAGACAGCAGGTGAAGTACTGAGGTGTGTTTTGAAAAGCATATTTCTATTTAAATGAAAATATATGATCTCATAATGAAATTCAAAAGGACATAAATTCTTCCACTTCTTTGATCAAAGGATCACTGTAAAACGATCTTTACAAATTGGCATGAGTAGACCAGTTACATACAATTTTGCACTTTTAAATTTGAAGCTCTCATAGAGGCTCTTTCAACTTTTGTCTGTAAATCTCTCAAGGGTAGAATCTGTGTCTCCTTTTAAAGGGTGATAATAAATATGTTTATGATTAATATAATTAATTGCTGACATGATTAATTATATTCAATAAATAGTTGAGTTAATGAATTATTCAAAATGGTTATTTAATAGCTGTGTCTGGTATATTTTTAAAATAATATTTGTTCAAAAACTATCTGTATGTCCTTCACTGATTTTACTGAACAGATAATTAATTATACATCACTTATGATGTGTCAGGTAATATTCTAAGCCTCTCACATGTATTAACTGGTTTAATTCTTATGATAACCAGAAAGTAGAAAGTAGGTGCTTTTATTAACTTATTTAACAAAAGAAGAAACTGAGGAACAGAGACTCTAAATTCTTTGTCTAAATTCTCATGTAAGCAGCAAGCTGGAATTTACACCCAGGCAGCCCCACTCCAGACTCAGTGCCCTTCTAGCAGCTCAGCTGCCTTCTGCAGATGCCAGCTAAGAAGGATCACCCTGAAGACACTGGATTTTGAAATGTCATCTACTCTCCTTAAAAAGTACAGTCTAATTTACAGTAATTTCTTATGCATTGGTTCTCATAAGCCAGTCACATAATTCCTTCTTGGAAGGTATTTGAGGATGAGAGAGATTTAACATTTTTTTCTGCCAGTATTTGGGTCATGCCAAATATGTCTATGTACAGTACAGTTCCAGAGGACAAATCATCACATTTAATTTCATTTTTGGTGCATAACTGAGTCCTGTCTCTCCTACAGAGTTTTGGGGGTGGTGGTGGAGGGAGTGGAAACTTCTAGGAAACATTTGTATAGAAGCATCAAGGGGCTGGATAAGGTAGGAGAGAAAAAATAATGCTCATTTTTATGGACACTAGGTGCCTGAAATGATTTTCTGATTAAACTAACGATTCATGCTGTAGACTTGTGTGTTCAAAAAAGGTTGCTTTGGTAGCAAGCAACAACCATGTTTTTCATAGTCATCTTCAAATGAAACAAGATATAAATATTTTTAATATTTTTAAGATACTACGTTATCGCATAGCAAGTTACTTTATCTTCATAGCACTTTACCAGGATTATCCAAAGAAATCATGAGTATTTGGTGAAGTTTTCTCTATGCTTACTTGGTGGGAGAACTCCTTTACTTTTAGTAAGTGATATCATAATCACTGATATGTCTTTGCAAATACATGCTTTTTAAACAGAATTTTCTCTATTCTATTTTAAAAAAATTATTTTAAACTTCTTATCATAATGCTTTCTCTATTCACACATGCAACATATTTTATTTAGGAAATAGGCATGAATGCCACTTTTGTCCTTTTGCTTTTTATAAAAATAGCATTTTTTGTCTTTTTTTTTTTGCTGAATTCGTGGGTGAAGTTTTCTCTTCATAACAATAATGTGCTCCACTGCCTTAGAATTCCATGACATCTAAGAAATATCATGTATTTATAACAGTTTCAGTAATAATGATACCTCATATGTAAGTGCTATCTTCAGTGAGTCAGGTACTGCAGAGCGCACCCTGCATATGCCATATAAAACAATCTTTAAAGGTTACTCTTGTTATCCTATTTATACAGACAGAGAAACAAACCTTAGAAGTAACTTACACAAGGTTTTGAAGATAGTAAATTGCAAAGCCAAAGGTTTATCTCAGCCTCGCCTTCAATAGACATCCCCATTTCACACCTTAACATTTGGCAATATTTTTGCATTCTTTGTCCTTTTCTTTTCCATGAAGTGTTTTGAGAGATAGGAAGTGCATTGACTAATAAAGAAACTGAGGTTCTGTGAGGTTCAGTGATTTCCTCAAGTGAACAATGCTAGAGAGGTAGTTAAAAATCTGTGTGCTAGTAACCATTGACCTTTCTCCTTAAAGACAGAAGTGAAAAGTTTGAATTATAATTGCCCTTATGTGTCATGCATTCTCTCTTTACATCACAGTATTTTCAAAATCCATTCATTCATTCATTGAATACTATTTTCATCTAAAATGCCATGAACTATGGCAGTCACTAGACTTATAATGAGTCACATAGCCTTGTTTCAAAGGGTGCATGTTCTAGTAGGCATGAAAAGCATACAAACAGCTAAAAATAAAGGGTTTTGTGCTGGAGGTGTACACAAAGCACCATGAACACAATATGTGCACTTCACTTTGAGTCAATTCTGTGCTACATGCTTATACTAATTTAATCTTACCCTGTAATGTGTCAGCTAAGGAAGTGACAATCTGCAGAAAAAGATACCAATTGTCATTACATAAGCTCCTAACAACAGAACTCCAAAATGCATGAAGGAAAATTTGACAAAAATGAAGGGAGAAATAAACAATTAAAAATGAATAGTTGGAGAGTTCAGTATCCCACTTTTAAAAATCAATCAAATTACTAGGAAGATAACAAAGAAATTGAAGATTTAAACAATACTATAAACCAACTAAACTTAATAGACATCTAGAGAACCCTCCACCAAATAATCTCAGAATACGCATTATTATCAAGTGCACATGGAACATTCTTCAGGGTAGGCCATATTATATTTAGGTTATAAAATAAATCTCAGTAAGCTTAAAATGATAAAAAATAATGTTAACTATCTTCTCCAACTACAAAGAAATATAATAGGAAATCAATAACAGCAAAAAAAAAATGTGAAACTCACAAATATGTGGAAATTAAAAGTATACTCTAAGAAACCAATGGTCTAGAGAAGATATCAAAAGGGAAATTCGAAGATACTTTGAGATAAGTAAAAATGAAGACACACATATCAAGCCATACAAAAACTTATGTGGTTCTGCTAAGGCAGTGCTTAAAGAAAAAAAAATTATACTTAAATGCCTAATTAAGAAAGGAGAAAAACTTAATCAACAACCTAACTTTTTAGATAAGACCCTGAACAAATAAGAGAAAACTAAATCTAAAACCAAATGAAAAGAAGTATAAATATTAAAGTGGAAATTAATGAAATGGAGAACAGAATAAACAGCTGAGAAAAACCAATGAAAACAAAGTGGCTTTTTGAGAAGATCAATGAAATTTACAAATGTTTAGCTACATGAACCAAAAACAACAGAAGGAAGTTTAAAACTACTAGGATCAGAAATAAAAGAGAATACATTACTGCTAACCTTACATAAATAAAAAGAATTACAAAGGAATACTATGAATAATTGTATGAGTCAAGAAGAGATAGACAATATGAACAGATGTATAAGAAATAAAGAGATTGAATAAGTAATTAGAAAAAAGAAACTACCCATATAAGCTTTTCATAGGAAAGATCAGTTCTGGACAGCTTCATCAGTGAATTCCATGCCAAATGATTAAGCAAGAAGTAGCACCAATCTACCAAATGCTTCTCCTGAAAAAATGAGGAAGAGAACATTTCCTAACTCATTCTATGAGGCCAGTACTACAATGAGACAAAAACTCTCACAAGATACAAACACTATAGAGTTTTTTTAAATATAAATATGGATACAAAAGTCCACAATAGAATACAATTGACTCGTGAATATCGTAGGGGCTAGGGGTGCCGATTCACTGTGCAGTTGAAAATTCACATATAATATTTAACACCCCTCAGCTTCTGTTGATCAGAAGCTTACAAATAATAATCAATTAACACATATTTTGTATGTTATATATATTATACACTGTATTTCTTTTTTTTTTTTTTTTT
>NW_012115633.1:1805954-1809969 GCF_000951035.1 Colobus angolensis palliatus | reverse complement strand
GCTCACTGCAAGCTCCGCCTCCCGGGTTTACGCCATTCTCCTGCCTCAGCCTCCCAAGTAGCTGGGACTACAGGTGCCCACCACCTCGCCCGGCTTATACACTGTATTTCTTACAAGGAAGTAAGTGAAAGGAAAATGTCATTAAGAAGTCATAAGGAAGAGAGAATATACTTACAAGATTCTACTGTATTTATCAATAGTGTGAGTTTACATAGTCTGTTTACTAGACAAGTTGTCTGTCTGAAATGGCAGGTAGTTACAGCTACAGACTTCGATCTACAGTACACATCAAACAGTTCAACTTTTTATTTGAATGCCATGACTTTTCTTTGCTTCTTGGAAGCACTTCCAGTATCACTAGTGGCACTTTGTATGGGTCCCATGGTGTTAAGGTTTATACTGTTGCACTAAACATGATGAAAAATACCTGACAATCAGGAAAGATCACTTTATACTGTCATGTGCAATTTCCTAGAAAAAATGAATTGCTCACACAGAGACGATGAGCGTCACAAGGTGTTTTAAGCAGATACAACACTTGAGCTTACCATGATATCAACAGGAAGTGGCTACAAAATGATTACAGTGGTACAGTATGTTCATTGTATGCAGTAATGATTTAATATTGCATATTTACATTTGTTTACATCTCTCTTGACTGTGAATGGCATTATGGCTGATCTGTAAGCATTTGTGTGCAAAAGTGTTAGTAAATGTTAACATTTTATAATAGATTTGTGTATATTTTATAGTAGTAAATCATACGATAGGTTAATAGTTACATATATTTTATGCATTTGTGACATATCTAACTTTTTCTTATTTTTTTTTTGTAATTTCTAGGCTACACGGTTTGAGAGCAGATTTTTGTAATTGTCACAAAATTCTAAAAATGTCCAATGTATTTATTGAAACAAATCTATGAACACAAAATCCTAGAAAAATCTTACTCTAATTTCTAACATCTGAAAATTAATGCAATATACAATAGAACAACAAACAAAAATCACTTGACTTCTTTAATTGCAGAAAAAAGATTTGACAAAATCTAACACGATTTTATGACAAAAGTATTGAACAAATTAGGAATAGAAGGAAACATCTTCAACCTGATAAAGGGTATCTATGAAAATCCTGCTGCTAACATTATACTTAATGATGAAAGATGGAATATTTTTTCTTCTAAGTTTAAAATGACAAAAATGTTCATTCTAGTCACTTTTATTCAACATTTTATTGTATTTGTTTCTCCAGAGAATTAGTCAAGAAAAAGAAAGAAATTTTTCTATGTTGGAAATAATTGAAACTATCTCTATTTTCAGATGACCATGACCTGGGATATGGAGTCCACTCAAAAATAATCTGAACTAATAAACAAATTCTGCAAGGTTGAAGAATACAAGGTCAATAAAAACAATTAATTATATTTCAATGTGATACAATAAACAATCTTAAAATTAAGAAAACAATTTCATTTACAGTAGAATAACAAAAAAATACTTAAAAATAAATTTAATTGTGAGATACAAATTAGTACCCTGAAAACTACAAAAACATTCCTGTACAATATTAAAAGTCTAAATAAATGGAAAATCATCTTGTATTCATGGACCAGAAGATTTAATAATTTGAAGATGGCAATACTTCCCAAATTGACACACAGATTTGATGCAATGCCTGTCAGAAATCTAGCTGACTGTTTTGGAAATTGAAAACTGATTGTAAAATAAATGGAATTGCAGGAGATATGGAATCACCAAGGAATATTGAAACAGAAGAACTAAGCAGGAGAGTGTGAAATACCTAGTCTCATATCTCATTACAAAACCAAACCAAACAAGGCATTGGCACAAGAAAACACCTATAGATCAATGGAACAGAACTGAGACCCCAGAAATAAAACCAAGTGGTCAGCTGACTTTTTGCAAGCTTGCCGAGATGATGGAATGGGGAAAAATATTTTTTTAATAGACATCACAGGGATAATTGGATATAAATATCCAAAAGAATGAATTTGGATGCTTATCTTGCACCATACACAAAAATAACTGAAAATGAATTCAAGGCTATAACTATTAACTCAGAAAAAAAAAGAGCTACATTTTCATGATCCTAGGTTTGGCAAAAGACTCTTAAATATAACTCCAGGAAAACCTCACCAAAAAACCTGGGTAAATTGAACTTCATCAAAATTAAACATTTTGGGCTTCAAAGGGCATCATTAATAAAATGAATAGACTTACTACAGATTGTGAGGAAATACTTGCATATCATATATCTGGTAAGCAAATTGTTTCTAGAGTAATATACAAAAAAACTCTTACAACTCAATAAGGAGAAGACAAATAACACAAACTAAAAATTGGCAAAGGATCTGAATAGATTTATCTCCCAGCAAAATCTACAAATAGCTGATAATCACATGAAGAGATGCCTGGCATCATTAGTCATCAGGAAAATGCAAATCAAAAACCACAACTAGGCACTACATCATACCCACTAGGATGGCCAGAACTCAAATGACAGATAATAGGTATCAGGAAAGATATGGAGAAATTGGAACCCTCATACGCTGTTGGCAGAATTTGAAATGATACATCCACCTTGTAAAACAGTTTGGATGTTCCTCAAAGGAGTAAACATAGAGTTACCATATGATCCAAAAACCCTACTCTTTGATATATACATAAGATAAATGGAAACATATATTCACACAAAAGCTGAAACATGAATGTTTCATGTTATAAAAAAAGCAGCATTATTTTTATAGCCAAAAGATAGAAATAACCTAATACCTGCCTACGGTTGATGCTGATAAACAAACTGTGATCTGTCCACACAGGGAAATATGGGTGCAGGGCTTCTTTGAATTGATACACATGTCCTAAATGTCCTCAACTGCAGTGATGGTTGCATGATTCATGAATATACCAAAATCAATTGACTTGTTAACTTTCTAGTATGTGAGTCATATTTTAATGAACCATTAAGAAAATTTAAAAACATGAGTAGGAGAGACCTTCATGTTAACAAGAGGAGAGGCTGCCAGGCACGGTGGCTCACGTCTGTAATCCCACCACTTTAGGAGGCTGAGAGGAGCAGATTGCCTGAGCTCAGGAGTTTGAGAACAGCCTGTGCAACATGGTAAAACCCTGTCTCTACTAAAATACAAAAAATCATCCAGGCATGGTGGCGGGCACCTGTAATCCCAGCTACTCAGGAGGCTGAGGCACGAGAATTGCTTGAACCTGGGAGGCGGAGGTTGCAGTGAGCAGAGATGGTGCCACTGCACCCCAGCCTGGGCAACAAAACAAAACTCTGTCTCAGAAAAAAAAGAAAACAAAAAAAAAGAAGAACAAGAATGGGAGAGCCTTGACATGGGTGGAGCAGCTGAGGTGCAGAGTAGGGAGTGTGGGGAGGTGAGCAAGTGGCAGCAGGTCCCCAGAGGCCTGGTGTCTGTGGTAAGGAGTTTAGAGTTTATTCTGAGAAGGATGGGATAAAATTCAAACATTTTTTAAAAGGGAGTGACTTAATCAGCTTGGTGTGTTATGACAGACTCAACATGGAGAAAGAAGGATGGTTTGACAAGTGGCCAGGTTGGAGGCAGGAACACTGAAGAAGTAGTCTAGGAGAGAAGTGATGAGGCCTAAATGTCAGCAAGGAGACAGAGAAGAACGGTTTAATTATAGGAGATTTAAGGCATTAAAGGATCAGGCCCTGCTGATGAGGTCAGGGATAAGGAAGACTGGAAAACCTGGGGCTCTGAGGACTCCTGCAGGTGACAAGCTGAGTGGTGACTCACTTCCCCAAGGGTGTGGCATGGGAGTCGGAGGTCACCTGCAACCCCCACTTGGCTCTTTGGCGGGATCTAGAAACCAAATTGACACCAGATTAAGAAAACAAAAGCATACCTAGATTTCATTAGTTTTACATGTGCATTAGGCTCTTCATAACAGTGTAAGGTCTGGGGAGGCCGAGACGGGTGGATCACGAGGTCAGGAGATCGAGACCATCC